>NC_063188.1:74599821-74899821 GCF_023159225.1 Perognathus longimembris pacificus | reverse complement strand
AAGTTCCAGAAACTTCCGATAGGCCGTGGCCTTCAAGCCCCCAGTTTCATACCAGGCCTCACCCACCCCACGCGCTGCCCCTGTCCGCCCTTAGACTCTGTCAGGTTCTCCCAAATTGGGCCTCTGCCTCCTTGTGGTCCCCTCCAGCTCCCACAGCCTTCCTAGTTCACCCCAGAAGTGATCCAGAGAATGCTGGTCCTCAATCTCAGCTCGGAACCTCATGGCTACGCCCACTGAAGCTCCACTGTGGGGTGGCTGCGATCCTAGGCGACCGACGGAGTGTTGGCTCCTCAGTGTTCCACCTGGATTCGTTCCCCCGGAAATGTTCCCACCTCACTGGCAACTTCCGCTCAAGTGTGTAGTCAGGCCACGCATGCGCTAGTTAAACCAGGGGACGCTGCATCAGCTTCCCAGCCTGCCCCACCCCTGTTCATTGAGCACATTTTATGTTTGTTTGCTTGTTATGTTTCTGCCATGTTTGGGCATGATAAACACACTGGTCTTCAACTCCTCAGGCCTAGGGAAGTGTTTCTGGAAAGCCACTTTTAAAAACAGCTTTACAAACTATTTCACAGTCTCAAAAAACATCCAAATACAATGGATCTTTATGAAAGATAGAGTTTCTCTTAAATATATCTAAAGTAGAGCACTTTCAATTGCACTCTAGCCAGAGTGATAGCCAGACAGTGTACCATCTTATTTAGTTTGTCGATATTGGTATATTTGGAACATCTTACTGACTAGTTATTAATGGCAGTATGACTACAAATCGCTGACAGTAAATGATAAATCAGCAACTATCATTCAATATGAGCTTTAATAGATCTAATCCAATTATTAACTAGCATAAATAATGTGCTGAGCACCCAAGGCTAGATACTCAAGAACCCTAGATACTCAAGAAGCTGTGATCTGAACATCACAATTTGAAGCTAGGCATGACAGGAAAGTCCATGAGCCTCTTTATCCAAAAAGCTGGAAGTGGAACTATGGCACAAGTGCCAGATTACTAGCCTTGAGCAGAGACAGCATCCAGGCCCTGAATTCAAACTTTAGGACTGGCACACATGTTCCCCCCAATAAAAGATAGTAGAGTCAGAATTTTAAAAGAAAAATAATCAGTTGAAGTGTATCCAATTTTGTTATTCAAAGACTGTATTTCTAGCCAAGTGCTTGTGGCTCATATCTGCAATCCCAGCTACTCAGGAAACAGATCTTAGAATCATGATTTGTTTTTTTGTCATTTATGGGGCTTGAATTCTGGGCCTGGGCACTGTCCCTGAGCGCTTCAGCTCAAGGCTAGTGCTCTACCACATGAGCCACAGCACCACTTCCTGTGTGAGAATCTTATCTCCAATAAGCTACTGGAAATCCAGATAGGGAGTTGTGGCTCAATTAGTATAGTGCGCCAGCCTTGTATGAAAAAGCTAAAGCACAGCACCCAGCCCTGAGTTCACTCCATATGCCACAGTACTGGTGCATGTGTGTGTGTGTGTACACACACACACACACGACTATATTTTGAAAAAATAACTTTTTTCTTTCTTTTTTTATTTCCCCTTTCTTCCTTTTTTTCTTTCTTGTGTTCTTGTGTGTTTGTATGTGTTGGTTATCAAAGGCTCAGTTGTCTGCCTAATAAGTAAGTTCTCTATTATGGACTTAAATCCTCACCCAAGAATTAGTTTCAAAGTCTTCAAAAATAAAAGCCTAGAATGGTTTCTTTAATTGAAACATAAAATGAAGATATTAATAATAGTATAATGGGGATGGTTGGCACACTGCAAAATAGAAAATTTTAAGTTTTGCTTTAAGATTACAGTGAAAGCAAATTCCTTTTTTAAATTTAGGTGACTTGATTTTGAATCTTTTAACTCTTTGTTTTTTATATTTAAGTAGTTGTACAAATGGGTTTCAGTTCAACATGTCAATTTATGAGTACAATGTATCTTGACCAGTGTAAACCATCCATCAGTTTCCCCTATCTCTACCAACATTACCCAAGTTTCCTGGTTGCATTTTTACATATTGACATCGAATATTATGATTATATTCACTTGCCCTTCCAATTTCAATTTTTCTCCCTTCTCTTTATTTTCCTCCTTCTTGCTAACATGTTTCAGGTTCCTACTATTCATTTTGTTAAACTGTAAGTTCTGTGAAGGAATCACATCACTGCTATCTTCCCTTGTTCATACTATAGTTCAGTCAATATATTCATGTGTATGTGCATGTGGTTCTGTATATGTTACTTACCATAATTTATAAATTACATCTTATTTCCACCTATGAGATCAAACATGTACTGTTTGTTGCTTTGAGCTTGAATTAATTCACTTACAATATAATAGTCTTTCTTATACTCTATTCTGATTCAACAGGATACAGAGGTTATTTCAATTTTCTTATATTTATTGAGACTTACTTTAAACCTTCAATATGATCTGTTTTGGAAAATATTCCATAGGATGCCAAGATGGATGAATGTTGTTCAGCTTCTGGATAAATAATTCTCTAGATTTCTGTTATGTCTTATTGTTCTATAGTCTCACTTATAGCTGAGGTTTCTTTTTCAGTTTTTACATAGATGATCTATCCATTGGTAAAAATGGAGTATTGGAATATGTATTCTTATTGTGTAGGTCTATGTGTGCTTTTAAGTCCAATAGTGTTTGTTCTGTATAGTTTGGTGTTTCAGCATTTGATACATATATTAAAATTTTTTATGTCTTTTGATAGTTACTTTTATTAATATAAAATAGCCTATTTTATCTATTCTCACCAATTTTACTTTGAAATCTACTTTATCAGATATGATTATTGATACTCAATCCTGTTTGCAAGGTATGTTCACTTGAAAGATATTTTTTACAACCTTTTACTTTAAGGATGTATTTGTTTTCTCAATTGGATATGTCTCTGTAGACAATATATGGTTGAGCCTTGTCCTTTTATACAACTTGCTGTTCTATGTCTTTGGATTAGAGGATTGAGTCTATTAGTATTGAGTATTAAAACTGAGACCTATGTAGTAGTTTTTGTCATCTTTACCCAAACTTGGGTTTTGTTTCTTTCTCTTTGTCCTATTTTCATCTGCTCATCTGGCAGGATCTGTTTTCGCTACTTGTTTCATGTTTCTTTCAATCTTCTGAGTGAATGTCTTTGACTATTATCATCTGTAGTTCTAGTTTAATGGTGATAAATCGTTTGTACTTGTTTATCATGGAATGATTTTCTTTCCTATTTGCTTATGCTAGCATGACAGGATAGAATCTTCTGGTCTTGCTGTCCTTTACATTTAATGCTTCAAATACATCATCCGAGGCCTGCCTTGCTTTTATGGGGTTTTTGTTGTAGAGAAATCTGCTATTATTCTGATAGGTTTCCCTTTGTAAGTGACCTGCATTTTCTCTTTTACAGCCTTAAGTATCTTTAATGCATTTATGTGACTAATGTGTTAGGAGAGTTTCTTCCTTTTATTTTGTTTTGTTGGTTTTACCATGCACTGTTTATTTAACTGGAGAAAGGGGGACAAAGCAAGAATAACAATACAACATATAAACCTTGTTTTAATTCTGTTGGAGCAGGACTGCAAATCAAATTGGTAACTCATACACACAGTACACACACGTGCGTGTGTGTGTGTTAGAAGTATATGTGTGTTAGATAATGAAAACTACCATGAATATAAATAAAGTCAAATAAAGGGATAAAGAAGCAAAGGAAAAGCATGTCTTTGCTGGTGTCTCTAAAGGTAACACTGACAGCTCTGAATGAAGTGAGATGTCAGTCATGCCTCTGTCTGGGAAAAGAGCTGTGATCTTGGAAGAGGTTACCATCAGAAAGAAACATTCAAGGTAGCGGCATACTTATATATTTAAGTGGCATACTTATATGTTTAAAAGACAACAAAGAGCCATTGTAACTGGTACAGCCAGTGGTGAAAATGAAGTTTTCCAGCAGTAGAAAAAAGAAGCTTCTGTCTCTTAGTAAAAGGAATTTCAATGGAGAAAGGAAGAATGGACAAAGATTACAGTACAGTCACCAGCACAATCATGCTCATCACAGTAGTATTCACCATAGTCAATATATGAATTCATCCAAGATGAACATGTACGATGAGCCACGATGAGCATATGTAAGATGAGCCAAGATGAGCAAGATGTAAGATGAGCCAAGATGAGCCAGTGGCTCATGCCTATAATCCTAGCTACTGAGGAGGTTGAGATCTGAGGACTGCAGTTTGAAACCAGCCCAGGCAGAAAAGTTCCCATGAGATTCTAATCTCCAATTATCCACTTAAAAACCAGAAGTGGAACTGTGGCTCCAAGTGTTAGAGTACTGGATTTGAGCAAAAGAGCTCAAGGACAGCATCCAGACCCTGAGTTCAAGCCCCACAAATGACAAAAAAAAAGAATGATATTGTAATATTCAGAAGGAAATGCAAAGACTTGGAAACAATTATATGAAATGAAGTACCCTAGACTGAGAGAGACAAAAGTTGTGTGGGTTCCCTCATTTGTAGTAGATAGACTATGCCTAGAAAGACTAGTTCAAAGCCTGATAAAATCAGTACTTCGAAAGGAAGTGGGGCCAAGAGGAGAGTAGTAGACAAACAAAAGTGGAGGGGTGAGGGAGGGAGTAGAAAAAGTTAAGGATTCATCTTACTAGAGAATTAAGAAAATTAAGGGAAGGGGCTGGGGATATGGCCTAGTGGCAAGAGCGCTCGCCTCGTATACAGGAGGCCCTGGGTTCGATTCCCCAGCACCACATACACAGAAAAAACGGCCAGAAGTGGCGCTGTGACTCAAGTGGCAGAGTGCTAGCCTTGAGCAAAAGAAAGCCAGGGACAGTGCTCAGGCCCTGAGTCCAAGGCCCAGGACTGGCCAGAAAAAAAAAAAAAGAAAATTAAGGGAAGGAGTGGGCCAAAGTGGGTAAGAATTTTGAAGGGGGTAATATTGATCAAAATGCATTGTGCTCATAAACTGCTTTATTAAATGATACCCCCTTTGTACAATTAAAGATAGTTTTCTTTAAAAACAGAAAGAACATTATATGCTCTTAGATTGCTTTAAAACATTAAATCCTGTAGCCCACTTTAGCTATAGATTTCTTTTCCTAAAATAATGTTTTAAGTAGTTACACAAAGGTGTTTCAATACATGTCAATTTATGAGTACAATGCATCTTGACCAATATTACCTGCACCATCATCCCCCTATCCATCTCTCCCAACCACCCATCCCCTCAATTGCCTACTTGTACATGTACAGTGAATATTATGACTCTGTTCTTCCATTCTTCCTTTCTCCAATGAATTTCTTTTTTACTAAGGGAGGTGCTTTTCGTATCTGCTCTTTTGCTGTTCTAAAAGCCTCTTGGAACTCAGTGAGGTTATCTTCTTCAAGATTTATGATGCTTTTGGGCTGGGGATATGGCCTAGTGGCGAGAGAGCTTGCCTCGTATACATGAGGCCCTGGGTTCGATTCCCCAGCACCACATATACAGAAAATGGCCAGAAGTGGCGCTGTGGCTCAAGTGGCAGAGTGCTAGCCTTGAGCAAAAAGGAAGCCAGGGACAGTGCTCAGGCCCTGAGTCCAAGGCCCAGGACTGGCCAAAAAAAAAAGAAAGATTTATGATGCTTTCAACTATTATTCTACTAATATTACTTTTATACCATTAGCTACCTGCTCTGCTCCTTCCTCAAAAGCATGAGACAAAAACTGTATTTTAATTGAGTGTGAAGTTCTTGCAAACCCTCTTGTAATATTTTGCATGTTTACTTCTTCTTTCTCTATTGTATTTACTCTGCATTAAATCTCAGAACCTGTCTTTCATATCATCCACTAGGGTGGTGAAGGTTTGTACTTTGTTATTTTTTATCATACTTTTTTTTTCAGTTTGGTCATTTATTTTTCAGAACTTTTAGTTCTGCTAAGACTTTTTTTTTTTTTTTTTTGGCCAGTACTGGGGCTTGGACTCAGGGCCTGAGCACTGTCCCTGGCTTCTTTTTGCTCAAGGCTAGCACTCTGCCACTTGAGCCACAGCGCCACTTCTGGCCATTTTCTGTATATGTGGTGCTGGGGAATCGAACCCAGGGCCTCATGTATATGAGGCAGGCACTCTTGCCGCTAGGCCATATCCCCAGCCCCTGCTAAGACTTTTAATCAAGTCTGGCGATGACTTCCTTAATTAATTCATTTGTTTATATGTGTCTTCTTTGATCACTTTGAGCTATGTAGGTGTATTTTCTTCTAATTTGTTTGCATTCACTTTGGTTTCAATTAGCTTTTAATTAATTTTCTCTTTGAATTCCTTTATTTATATCAGCATCTTCATTGTGTTCACAAATTTGCCTGTAGAAGTGTTGTTTCATATCACTAAACATTTTAATCAACTGTTACCTGAGTTCAGTGTGTGAGCTTTCCTGTACTTCACTATCATTCTGTTCCATTGCTCTTTTCTGGTAATACTGTCTTTCGCTATCATATTTCTTACATTTCTGTGTTGGGTTTTTCTCATATAAACACCCATTTGGTATCATCTGTTATATGCCTAAAGTCTTTCTGATGAGCTCTTCTCTGTGCTCACAGTGGACTAATTGTTAGGTGGTTTGGTAAGCTATTTCTTATCACTGGTGTCAATGATGTATCTAAAATTTCATACTCTCTCCAAATCAATATAGAGTAAATTCATTATATACAGTAGGAAATCATTTGTAGATTTAGCTACACATCCAATATTGTTTTATGTACTGGAACTAGGTTTCTTGTATACTAACATAAGTGTTAGAACTAAGTTCTTCAGGGTAAGATGAATAAGGTAAGAGATGTAGTATAAGGAAATGATGAAACAGAATGGAATATGCTTAGTGTTTGTATAGTGATCAGCTGTCAGAGGAGTTGTGATGTAGGTAGGTATTAGATATGAGTAGAAAAGATGAGGGCTCTAGGGTCAGGGAAGGATGAGGTCTAATAGGGTTCTAGAAAGTACTTTGAGGAAAAA
Organism: Perognathus longimembris pacificus; assembly: GCF_023159225.1. Classification (NCBI taxonomy): domain Eukaryota; kingdom Metazoa; phylum Chordata; class Mammalia; order Rodentia; family Heteromyidae; genus Perognathus; species Perognathus longimembris. The sequence goes on along the minus strand of NC_063188.1, from coordinate 74,892,820 downwards.
GCAGAAGAAAGAAAAGAAGGCAGAAAAGGAAAGATAAAAAGCAAAAATCAAGCAATTAACTCAGACCAATAAACATAATTAAAAAGAAGTAACCTTCAACCCACAAATAAAATGAAAAAAAATTAAAAACAACCAAGCCAAAACATTAACAACCACACAGATACACACACACACACACACACACACACACACACACACACACACACACACACACACACAGAGTAATATGTAAAAAAAACAAAAACAAAGTGTCCCAAAACAGTCAGTAAAATTCTATCATTCATGAGGTTACAGTCTGTTGTCCACTAAGTTCTCTCTTAGAGGTGGTCTGTACTTCCAATCTCAGGTTGCACTCTGTGATCTGGCTTGAATGAATTGCAACACCTGTAGTAGGAGAGGGAGCAGTATATCTCACTTAATATATCCATCAGGATGTGTTGTATGAACTGGCAATGCTCCCAGGATAAAGAAGTCTCTAAAGGGTTGTTTTTTTTGTTTTGTTTTGTTTTGTTTTTGCATGTCCCGCATGGATTCCCTTTATTTACTGATTCTTTGGCTCACTCAGAAAATGGGTGTCACTGTCTGTGCTCTGGGTTCGCTCTGGCCATCTCCAAACTATCAAACTTTGAAACCTTCAAAACTTCAAACCCAGTATTAGTTTTGTTTGTTCTAGTGGATAGGTAGATACCTATGTCTCTCCAGGAACAAAGAAAAGCTATAGATGATGCAAGACAGAAGTTGCTAAATGCTAATCTTCAGGGTCGCTATTACATAGCTGAACACAATTGAGGGAAATTTAATTTACTTTGCACTTTTCCATTTTAACAATTTTACATGCAATATTTCTTGACCTGTGGTAGACTCCATTAGCACACACACACACACATATATATATATATATATATATATATATATATATATATATATTTTTTTTTTTTTTTTTGCCAGTCCTGGGCCTTGGACTCAGGGCCTGAGCACTGTCCCTGGCTTCTTCCCGCTCAAGGCTAGCACTCTGCCACCTGAGCCACAGCTCCCCTTCTGGCCGTTTTCCATATATGTGGTGCTGGGGAATCCAACTGAGAGCTTCATGTGTAGGAGGCAAGCACTCTTGCCATTAGGCCATATTCCCAGCTCCTGGCTTATATTTTTGCCTGTACACATACTTTGTTTATACTTTGTTGTCTGATTACACTCTGTCTGCTTATATTTTGTCCTCACTTAAAATGGGTTTCTCACTAAAGCCCCATACCTCTGGACTTTCCTCTGTCAGGAATCCGCCATCATTTTAAATTGTAATGAAGGTAAATTTTATTCTACATCGTAACATTCATCTGCTTATGAAACATGATATCATATATCACTTTCACATTCATGTCATTGTTTTTTTTTGTCTTTTTTGTTGTTTGTTTTTTGTCTTTTTTTTTTTTTGCCAGATGTGGGCATTGGACTCAGGGCCTGAGCACTGTCCCTGGCTTCTTTTTGCTCAATTCTAGCACTCTGCCACTTGAGCCACAGCACCATTTCTGGCTGTTTTCTATATATGTGGTGCTGGAGAATTGAACTCAGGGCTTCATGTATACGAGGCAAACACTCTTGCAACTAGGCCAAATTCCCAGCCCTATGAATTAATTTTTAAATACTGCACTGATCATGAATATGCAGTCTGAAAATGGACCTCTGAACTCCATTGATTATTAAGCTCCCAAAGAATATCCTTTGCACAAGGGGGGAGATGTCATTTATTTTTCCAAATGACCTAGATTCAGTATTGACCTATGTAGCATGATAATCTGGCAGAGTCTGATGTCTACAGGCTACCAGACAGCTCATAGATGCTGAACACTGCCAGCCACAGCTTTGTTGGTCTTTCTCTTTTGATCCTCAGGCACTGGAACTTGTTTATCCAAGGAGGCAGGAGTCTCAACTGAGCTCCTGTTGGTGTTTTAAATTGTTAACTTGTCTGTATCTGAGCTTCTCCATCTCCACAGCCTGTTCTCTAGCTGTTTCTTGACTGTTCTACAAGCCCAGAAGGTGTGGCTCAGTGACTAGGCTTGTTTGGCTAAATGCTATTGCAACTAGGTAATATAAACTGATCTGCATGACAGCTTCTGCAGTCTGTGCCCTCCTCCAATGGAGGCACATGCCCTGCTGTCTAATGAAACTGATTTCACAAGCATGATGGGTCCGCCAACATTTTCCCTGGATCTCTCCAAAAGCCCTCCAACTCATCTGAGTTAAAAGCTCTCACATTCTATGTCAGCCTCAAATATCAATCTTCCATACATATACCATGCCTGGGTGACTCAGGCCAGGTCACCAAACTATGCCCTGATCACATAAATTCAACACATGTATCTCTTTGGTAAAAAAGGAACATCTTGGTGTTATACTTCATTCATACATAAAAGTTCTTTGCCATTCTATCACATACATTATAGTAATATTAGTATAGAAAACACATTTAGTAATGATATTCCTGATGACATTTGTGCAATAAAGGTAAGTAATCAAACTGAAAAATCATAAAACTTACTAAGGTGAATAAATAATTTCAAGTGCTTTCTGCACAATAGACTATCCAGTTCCAGCTCTGGTCTCACAGGCCAGGCCAAGATACCTACTCAACACTGTAATAGCGCCAGACAGACAAGATTTTATTTTGGCAGGTGGGAAATTATACAAGATTGACTTCTCTGAAGCAGCACATCTGTATCTGGAATTTACCATTATACCTGAGATACCAGGCCAGACACTAATCTCAGTAGCCTTAGTGTCTTTAAAGGGAGTGATCTAAGATAACGTTCTTTACACCTCCATTCTAATAGATGCACAGTAGTATTTCGTTATGGTTTTAATTTGGAGTTCCAACCTGACTGATAATTTTGAATGGCTTGTAATTCATTTATTGTTATGCTATTTGTGTATCTTTTTGGTGAAATATCTATCTTTTATCTCCTCTTTTTGATAATTTTTATATTCTCAAATACATTCATTGCCAGATATTTGAATTTCAGGCATATTGGATGGCTTGTTTCTTAATCTTTTTCTTTTGTTTGTCAGTCATGGGACTTGAACTCAGGGCCTAGGGGTTTTTCCTGGGCGATTATGCCCAAGGCTAGCTAGCATTCTACCACTTTGATCCTCAGCACCACTCCAATTTTCTGGTAGTTAACTGGAGATAAGAATCCATGGACTGTCCTGCCTTGGGTGACTTTGAATTGTGATCCTCAGATCTTAGCCACCTGAGTACCTAGGATTACAGGTGTGAGCCACCAGCTCCTGGGCTTCGATATTTCTTATTTTTAATGTGCAATTCCTCGGGCTTTGAAACTGAGGGCCTGGACACTGTCCCTGAGCCTTTTGCTCTATCACTTGAGCCACAATTCCATTTCTGCCTTTTTATGGGTTAATTGTAGATAAGAGTCTCATAAACTTTCCTAAACTGGCTAGTTTTGCATCAAGATCCTCAATCTCAGGTTTTGGAATAGCTAGGATTACAGGCCTGAGACACTTGTCCCCTACAGTCTTTTTAACAATGCCATTTGAATTTTGATGTTATATCTATGAAATATTTGGCTAACACAGGTTTAATTTTTTCCTGTACTTTCTTCTAGAAATGTAGGTTTTAATTTTACACTTAATGTGTAGGTGCATGTGTGCATGCACACACGCACACCACACACAAATATTACTGAGGCTACATTTTTTAATATCCAATTTCTTTTCTAACAATTTTTGATATACAAACTATTTTTTCCAGTGATTTTCTTGTGCAGTTTTAATAATATATTTTTTATTATTGACATCAGGTCAGGAACAGATGAATTACTGAAGGTAACTTGGTCTGGCAATGAGGTCCAGTTGCAGAAATCTGGGCCAGACAGCATGAATTGGCCCCAGATATTAGGGTTGGACCTAAGGTACTGCTGCAAAGATAGTTGCCTAGAAATGTACCTCAGTTGCAGAGATCTCAGTGTGCATACAATGTACAGTGTTCAATAATGGATATCAGGTTGGGACCCAAATGCACAGATCCCCAGAATGTGTCCTGGTTGAGTGCCCCAGAGATCTTGGCCAGCACAAGTGATGTGGCTATGGAAATTAAGGTCAGACATGGATACCATGCTGTGGAGAACAGGGTGTGACAGCGTGGTCATGTTACCAAGATCCAGTGTGTGTGTGTGTGTGTGTGTGTGTGTGTGTGTGTGTGTGTGAAGGAACATGGGGATCAGGACCTGCCATGGTGTGGCAGAGTTTCTGATCAGGATCTGCATGAGAAATATTGCCCCTGAGAATAGAATTCCATCTTTAGGCACTACTGAAAGGAACAGGGTCTGACAGGTGGCCAGCTTTTTGAGATCTGGGGTTGCCTGGTGGCATGGCCCAGGATATCAGTTTCAAACACAATTGCACTACTCCAAAGAACAGGTCCAAGCAAAGGGCCCAAGTTGAGAAGATCTGGGCCTACCAGGGTAGCCTGACTCTGGACATCAGGATGAGATGCAATGTGAAACTGCAGAGAATGTGGCCTGGCAACTTGGCCCTTCTGCAAATATCTGTGCCTGTGCTTGTGGTACAATGACAGACATTGTGGTGGTACCTAGATACACTGTTCTACAGAGTGAGGTCTATGTGAATGTTTCTGCTGCAGGAATCTTGGCATGCACAAGTGATACAACCCTAGAAATAAGTGGCAGATACACATGAACTGCTGGAAATATTTGGCCTGGCAGAGTGGAAAGGTTACTGAGATCTGGTGCTACTACTACTGGAGATCAGGAGTTTCCATGGTGTGGCATAGTTGCTGATAAGGGTCTGCCTATATGTTTAAGGCCCTGAGTTCATAGGTAGTGTGTTATGTGCTGATGCACAGATAGGGCCTGGCAAAGTGGTCCACTTTTATAGATCTAGGCCTGACAAGGTGATATGGCACCAGACATCAGGTCGAGACCCAGATATAATGCTTCAGAAAACTGAGCCTGGCAAAGTGACTCAGTTTAGTAAGTAAAAGTCTGCCAAGGTAACCTGGCTTCAGATGAGGTTGGACCCAGTACACTGCTTCAGAGAAAGATGCATGGCAATGTGGTCCACTGGCAGATAACATATATCAGAGCACTGGGAGGACATCAAGGTGAGATGTAGATGCCCTGTTCCATAGAACACAGCCTGATTGATGGACCGACCTATGGGGATTTTTGCACAGATGATGTGGCCAAATACACACTGACGTGGAGAACAGGACCTTGAGGAATATCCAGGTTGCCAGATCTGTGGTTACCAAGGTGATAAGAACCTGTGGATGAGGACATGCAATAGTGTGGTTGAGCTGCTAATAAGGGCCAGCATGGATGGTAGGGACATTGTGATTAAAGATGAGCCTGAATGCATTGGTATAGAAAATTGGCCCATTTGTGGAGTGCTCTGTCTTCTGGGGTGACTTGGACCAGAACAAACAAGTTGGAACTTGATTGACTACTCTAGGGTATATGACTTGGTAAAATGGCCCAGCTGGGGATATCCATACCTGCCAATGTGGCCTGGCCCCAGACATCAGAGTGGAACCCCGATGACCTGCTTTGGAGAACCTGGAGAAGCAATATTAACAAGTTGAGGAGATCTGGGCCTATAGGTATAGTGAATGACAGACATCATGTTGGAACTCAGATTAATTGGCCTGCAAAATGTGGCCTGATAGAATGGTCCTGCTTTATGGTTGATGGTCTGCACACTTTATGTGGCCCTGTAAATCAGGGCAAGACCTAGACTAGAGAAAAGGGCCTGGTAGAGTGGTTAGTTTGCCAATATCTAATGGTACTGAATAAGAACCAGAGATCAGGATGTGCCATGAGGTAGCAGTGTTTGTGAGCAAGACCTTTCTGTGTGTTGTATATCCTGAAATTAGAGGTGGACACTGATAAACCAGTATGCAGATCCACACTTGGCAACGTTGTCTAGTTTTGAAAATCCAGGCCTGCTGGTGTGGTATGGGCCCAAACATCAGGGTGTGACTAACATGCAATACACCAGAGAATACGGCCTGGTAAATTGACTTATATGAAGAGAACTGAACCTGCCAGGACAACCTGCCCCTGAACATATGGGTGTGACCCAATGCATTGCAGCAGAGAAAAGGGTGTGGCAATGTTGCTCAAGTGCCACGATCTGGACCTGCAGGTGTAGTACAATAGCAATCATCAAGTTGGGACCCAAATGCACTTGTTTGCAGAGTGTAAACTGGTTGAGTAGCCCTGCTGGAGGGATCATGGCCAGAACAGGGGATGTGGCCACAGATATCAGGATTGGACATGGATGCACTGCAATGTAGATAGAATAGGGCCTAGAAGAATGGCCAAGTTGCCAAGATCTAGTTCTAACTGGGTGGTAACATCTTGAAAATCAGGACCTTCCAAGGTGTGGCAGCGTTGGTGATCTAAGCCTGCCTGGGTGGTGGGGTTCCTAGGATTAGAAGTGACCCTGGTGCACTGCTATATAAATAAGGGCCTAGAACCTTGGCAAAGGTTTGGGTTTCTGGACTTGACTGGGTCTTTTGACCATTAAGATATGTGGCAGAACTTGATATACTGTGAGGCAGAGCCTGACAAATAGGCCAGTCTCACCCCTATCTCAATAGCAACCATCAAAAAAATAACAGGGGGCTGGGGATATAGCCTAGTGGCAAGAGTGCCTGCCTCGGATACACGAGGCCCTAGGTTCGATTCCCCAGCACCACATATATGGAAAACGGCCAGAAGGGGCGCTGTGGCTCAGGTGGCAGAGTGCTAGCCTTGAGCGGGAAGAAGCCAGGGACAGTGCTCAGGCCCTGAGTCCAAGGCCCAGGACTGGCCAAAAAAAAAATAATAATAAAAAATAACAGGGCTGGGAATATGGCCTAGTGGCAAGAGTGCTTGCCTCGTATACATGAAGCCCTGGGTTCAATTCCCCAGCACCACATACATATAGAAAATGGCCAGATGTGGCACTGTGGCTCAAGCAGCAGAGTGCTAGCTTTGAGCAAAATGAAGCCAGGGACAGTGCTCAGGCCTTGAGTTCAAGCCCCAGGACTGGCAAGTAATAATAATAATAATAATAATAATAATAATAATAATAGGGAGGCTGCAAGGGAGAGGTGTGCAGGGTAGAAATCCCCATATACATGTTGGTGGAAATGTAAACTAGTTCACCACTATGAAAATCAGTATAGAATTTCCTCAAAGACTACAAATATACCCATCTTATGACCTGATCATACCACAATTGGGCATGTATGCAAAGGAGATTATGACAACATAGCAGGAAGGCATCTGCCTATGTTTATTGCAGCACTGTTCTCAGTAGATAAATGATAAAAGTTGTCCAACAACACATTAAAGGATAAAGATGTGCATATACATGTCTCTATATTGCACACATATGCTACATGTATCATGTGACCTAGAAATGGCTAATTGTAAGAAAATCCTCTATCATTCTCATTATGCTTAGTATCTTGCCTAAATCTTCGCTAACAAAGTAAAACAACTGAGGTTAAGCTGTTAAAAATTCTGGTAACTTAGCATGTTTACCTTCATACCTCACTCAGGGCCAATGCCAAGGAAATCCACAGTTTCCCAAAAGGCTCTTAAAAACTTCAAGCAGAAAAACTGCTAGCTTGCAGTTGAAGGGCAAGTGAGAAGGCAACATGCAAAAAGCGTAGGACTACTTCCCCTACGTATTCAAAGATCCAGAATGAAATCTGTCCATAGGGTATTTTTGTGTCAGTTCAGTTCCTGCCAATCACATATATGAAAGCAGTTTGTAACCCATATACAAACACTCAGGCTCATTTATCTCCTCACAGAGTAGGTCAGAATTCTCTTTTACAATGTGATTTTACATTAATGGCTATCCAGGTATATGTGATCATATCCCATGTCAATCAATCACTCTACCACCTGGAGCTGCTATGAGCAACACACAGTCTTTCTGTTTCTAGAAACATAAAACTCTGCCACAGGATTCTTCCATTTCTGCTCTTCCTTCTTTGATTCTGTGTATTCCTCCCAGCCAAGAAAGCAATGTATAAACGTGCTCTATCTTTGTGCAGACCCTGGATGTCTGTATTAAGACGTCTTCTTCCTTTTCTTCACCGACCAAGCGTTGAATCATGTGAACTTCTCTCAGCAATATTAAAAATAGCCTGTGCTAACTGAATATAGAGTGCCTAAGTGTTAACTTCCTGAATAGATATCTATTTCACAGACATTGAATGACTGACAGACTGTTATCCTACTCCAGTAAACTTTAAAAATGTCAGCTAGGTTGTTCTATTAATTCCTTTATATGGTATTTTATTTTGGTTTTGTTTCTGATACAGTATCTTATTATATAGCCTAGACTGCTCTCAAATGCAGAGTCCTCCTACCTCAGTCTTCCCAGAGATAAGATTAGAGGCCTGTCACTATTCATAGCTACAGTTACGTTGTGTAAATCCTTCAAGTATGGCAAGAGATTACCACTTTTGTCACCCAGCAAAGTGTTGGACTGTGAGTCAGTATGAAGAAGGTGTACTTAGTATCCACCAGATTATGTATCAATCCCAAGCTCAAGCTAAAAGAAATCTATGGAAAACAAAGAGAACCAACATTTAAATTTTATTGCTTAAACAATCTACATATAAGAAACAAATTACAAAAGAGAAAATTCAACACATGGGCAACAGAACCATTTGAACAAGGAACCAGGAATTAAGGAACAGCAGTGGGAGAGGACATGCTGATGAGCTGAGGAGGCCTCAAAACCATTCACCAAAATGGTTCCTAGCACAGAGAAGTATTAGTGACCTACAGATAACTATGAGCAGGAAGTCCATTCTGGACAGTGGTAGGTTTTTTAAATGCTGTAGGGGTTACTTCAGTAAGCTCACAGAAAGCCACAGCTCAGGTAGGAAGATCATGAGGTCTGTTCCCTATTTTGCACTCTGGAAGGACAGCATTTAGGGGATAAAGATGAAGAAGCAAAGTTTACCTAAATCTACAAAGTTTACCTAAATCTACTCAGGGAAATATCATGGTGAGATGTAGATGAACTGCTATGTAGAATTTGGCCCTGTTGGGTGGCCAGACCTGAAAAATCTGTGCTTTCCCTGGGAGAATGGTCTCAAGGATTGAGATCAGATGTAGTTTCACATTGATGGCCATCAGAATCTCCCCAGACTAGGCACAGGCAATGATCAGGGCATCCCTTGAAAACTTGGTCATAGATATCAGAACAAGATCCTGATGCATTGCTCCCCTGATCAGGGCCTATCGGTGTGGCTGGGTTTAGGAGATCTGGGCCTCCCCACATAGTCTCACAGGGCACATCATGATGGGAATCTAAGGCACTACTGGGAAGAATGAGGCCTTCTATAGTGGCCTGCTTGAGCTCCTGGCCTCCCTGGGTGAAAGGATTCTACACAGGACCTGCCAGGACCTGGCAGGGTAGCTTGGCAAGGGAGATCAGAACCTCCTTGGGTAGTATATTTTTGTTGTTGCTGGTTCCTGTAGCAGTGGTGGCTGTGCCCAAGGTAGCAATCAGTACGTTCCTGGATGACCTAGCCATGAAGATGAGAAATGGACCCTGGTTCACGTCTCTGGAAAAGTGTGCTTTTCTTAGTAGCTTGGCTGCACAAATTCAGGCTTGCTTTGTTAGCACTGTCATGAACTTCAATACCTGCTATGGTTGTTGGGTGGTGGTAATCTGGTCTTTTGTGCAAGACCTGACCCATTGGATTAGGACCAGATACTGAATCAGTGTTAGGGAGCCCAATGGTTGCCAATTCAACCTTCTTGGTGAGATGGGGGCCTGCTGAGCTAGAATAGCTAAGCTTGTCAAGGAGGGACCCATATGTACTGCTGTAAAGAATGGGACCTTCTGGAGTTGTTGCATTGTCGAGATCATGAATTACTTGTGAAAAAGGTTTCCCACCATTGGGATCTGCCAGGGAAGCAAGGCAGGTGTGATTGTAACCTTCCTGGGTCAGGCTGTGAAGGTGGCCTTGGTCAGAGCCTTCCTGAAGAATTGGACCACAGAGATCAGAACCAGACTTCAATGTACTGCTTCAGAAGACCCAGACCTGACCTGACAAAGGTGCCTTATCAAGAAAACCTTGGTAGGCCCCATCAGATTTAGGCTCAGGGCCTTTCCTATTGGCCTGCTTGCAGATGGATAAGCTTCTCTGATTGGTTATTTGCCAATCAGAAACTACACAGATGGAATGCCTGTGCAGATCAGATACTTGAGCTGATACATGACTTTGCCAGGCAGGATCTGGAACAAATGCATGCCTATGAAGAATACCACCTGGTGAAGAAGGTGGAGCAGACCGTAGACAGGATAATTGTCTTCCTCTAGAAGCTACAGGTTGTCTTCTTCTATAGGGTGGGGAGTTTTGATATGCCACTGGAGGAATATAGGGAGTGGAAGCTGTAGCCCCTTGAACTAGGTGGTACCCTAGAGGGTTTGCTGCCTGGTCACTGTAGGACTGATTCTCCTCTACCTTGGGGTTTTGTGTCTGCCCCTGATTTTGGTCAGGCAATCCTGTATATCTTGTGGATTGCTCCATTGGTCCCTGGCCTTCCCCTATATTCCCTGGATGTCTACAGATTTTGTAGTTACCTCGGCTTTCCTGATCACAATTGGAATGTACTTCCTGGAGGGTTTCTTTAGGGGGAGGCACTTCATCTTCAGAAATGGAAATGGCTGCTGACACCATGGTACTTGGTTTGTTCCTTCACAACTGATGAAACCAACAGTCTCTCCCTTCAAGTTTCCAGGGACTAAGGAAGCCTCCTTCTTCAGCCCTCCCCAAAGCTGAGGTGCCTGTTTGTCTGTAGTGGTAGGTTCTCACTCTAGGACAAACAGCATGGATCCCATAAGGTCTTCAGCTGGAGTCTTGTGGAAGCAAAGCCTGTGGAAAGGGTGGGGTGAAATGGCTGAACCCCAGCCTTTTATGAGCTAGGCATACTTCACTTGATACTTTCAACAGGTAAGGGAACTGGGAAGTGCCCCCACCTCCCTTTAGTGTCTGGCTTCTCTTTCTCCCCTTCCCATCCTCCCTCTGTTCATGTCTGCCAAAGTCTTACCAAGTTTTTGGAATGAGTCACATACCTTGACTTTAGGAGGAAACTTTGAGAGGAGTCACCTGGAGACTTTTAAAGGAGTCTGCTGAGTTCTGCTAGGGGTCTTTGGGAAAAGTCTGCCAGACTCTACCAGATTCTTCTGCAGTCTGATGGAGTTTATAAGAGAAGCCTCCTAGGGTCTACTGAAGTCTTCTGTGGACCGATGAAGTCTTTGAGACAAATCTGCCAGTGTGTGCTTAAGGCTGTAATATCAAGATACATAATATGTAAGTGGAAACATTTGAGCTAGAAATACATCTCAGAGACCTCAAGTGATTGACATGGTAATATTTCAAAAATAAGATAGTATGATATCTGTCTTCCTGTATTTTGAATTATATTTCATTTTGTATTATAAGTATACTCTATTATATATGTGTGTACTATACATATAAATAATATATAGTGTTATATGATAAAATAGCACATATATTATTCAATGTGTTCTTATTTAATATGTATTATACATATAATACATAATACATAGTATAAAATATGCACTGATTGAGGGCTGGAGAGGAGTTGGGCTGAAATTACGAGGGAGGAGGCTAAGCCCTCTTGGTTAAAGCAATATATATCCAATGTGGGTAAAAACTTTGCATCCTTGAAATCAACTAACAAAATTGTATGTAAACATATAATAAAGAAGCAGGCAGAAGAGTAAAGATGACAGGAGGCTTTTATCAAAGTACTCGTGTATTGGAGAAAATGAATGTTTCCTGTAATAGAACACGTTTTTGCATCATCCTCTTTGAGAGCTCACTACATTTTAGGGATCCTATTAGGGGCTTGAGATGGTAATTTTTCAGCTGCATTGTTTCTGGAGCTGGCTTTTCAGGCATAAGGCAGGAAAATACTATCAGGCACATCCAGAAATCTTGATATGAACAGGGGTGATTGTTCCCCCAGGAAACCTTGCAGAGGAGTTCCCTCCTTGATATGCAATGGAATTTGGAACACTGGAACCGCTACTAGGTGGCCTGTTCTACATACAGGAAAGAACAAAGCTCAAAGTGGTTCCTGCCCTTAAGCAGCAGAAAGGGGCCTGATTTCCCCGTGAGGAGACCTCTGAACAACCCCATGTATAACAAGGGTGAAACTGACTCTCAGATCTAGGAACCAGGATATTGTGTGTCTTCAGGTTTCAGGCTCTGATAGGGCCTTTGGTGAGGGTATGTGTGTGAGATGCATGGAGCCATAGAGGATTCCCTGAATGCCCACTTCCTGACCAGGTTATAAAGAAGGCCAGAAATAATCTCCTCTTTTGTCAGGAGCCAATACCCGCCCAAGCTCTCTTTCAGATCCCTGTCCATTTTGTGTCTGTCTTGTCATCTCATGAAGGGAGAAATTGCATGGAAAATAGAGTAAGACCGATCTCTCTGAATGCACACTGTAAATTTTTTTTGTCAGTCCTGGAGCTTGAACTCGGTGCCTGAGGACTGTCCCTGGCTTCTTTGTGCTCAAGGCTAGCCCTCTGCCACTTGAGCCACAGCGCCACTTCTGGCCGTTTTCTATACATGTGGTGCTGAGGAATCAAGGCAAGCACTCTTGCCACTAGGCCATATTCCCAGCCCACATTGTAAATTTTTAAGAAAGAATTTTGTTGGAGAATGTAAGATTAAATTAACTACTAGAAAACTCAGAGGCCTGTGTGAGTTACAGTAACTCTCCTTTGGTGTAGAACACTCACCTATAGGGATCGCTAGACCCTTTTGTGAACCTCTATAAAGTTTATAAAATAATTTTGGAGAGGTGCCATCCCATTCATCCCCTTAGGAATCCAGTTCCCAATACTCTTTAAAGGATCTTAAAGAAGTACAAAAAGCCCACCTTAGGAGTGCCCAAAGGTCAGTCTGTATGCTACTGTAAAGGCAAACTCTAATACATGTTCTAAAAGTATTCCATTCTTGGTGATCTGTGTTTGTTATAAAATAGATATTCTGGTTTTTGATGGCAAATGTTTTCTAGCCTTTTTTCTAGCACTGGCCACATATATCTTAAAGCAGTAGAGACTTGTGGGGTTTTTTGTTTTGTTTTGTTTTGTTTTTTGTAGGGGGAGCTTGAATTCAGGGGCTGGGCACTCTCCTTGAGTTTGTGCTCAAGAGTAGGGCTCTACCACTTGAGCCACAGTGCCACTTCTGGTTTTTGAGTGGTTAATTGGAAATGAGAGTTTCAGGGGCCTTTTCTGCCTGAGCTAGCTTTCAGTCATGGTCCTCGAATCTCAGCCTCCTGAGAAGCTAGGGTTATAGGAGTGAGCTATCAGTACCTGGGCTTAAAGTAGTAGTTTTAAGCATGCATTTTGTGCCATGTTTTCAAGCTGGCCCTAGAAACAAATGCTAATCAACCATTTAAATTAATGTTCTTGACTATTGGTGTTATTCTCGTGCATTGGTCTGTCATCATTAGGCAAAAATATGTCATTTTCCACTGAAATTCTAGAAAACATATGGTCTAATTACATTTTTAAACTCAATTCCACGCATACTTTATATCACAAAATTTAAGCTTTTTGTGCACATGTGTGATTATGATAAATACAATTTGATGCTTTAATTCAAAAAAATGATTATCACTGTAACCAAGAATTGTATGGCTCAGAAGGCCAAAGGAAAAAAAAAGCAGATTTAAACACAAACCAAAAAAGAGGACTTATTAGGTAACAAAAATAATTCTACGAAGTATTCCATTAAGAAAAAAAATGATTCAAAATTGCTTTTCTTAAAGAATACAAAATATTTTCTTTAAAAAAGTTTGGTTTTTGAGTTCATAGGTTTTGTAAGAGTTAGAAAACACAAATTAATGGGAAAAAAGTAAGTCAGTGATATGGGAATTTAAAGTAATAGGTTGATTTAAAAAAGGAAAGGGTATGGAAAAGGCATTGAGGAAATAAAAAATGGCTTCCTTTGCATAAGGAAGTATTTGGAAAGTAAGAATTGTATTGACTGCTTGTTTCCAAATGGAAAAAGGTGAAAGTAAAACCACAGAATGTTCAAGAAATGAGCAGAGGATATGAGAGTATTTTGAGTTTTATATGATATAGCCTGTAAGATGTCAGTAAGATTGGTATGTAATTATATGCCTAAGCAGCTCCTGTTGCAGATCCCCAGATTACCCTCACCTACTTTGCCCTGTTTTCCCAGAAAGCAGACACAATGTTCACCATCCTTTGGCCCTCTCTAGCTGCAGTTAAAAATCACAGTAAAAATGACAGTAAAAATAATCTAACAATAGTTGAAAGGGCAACTGAGAAGACAATTATCAAGGAACAGTTATTAGACCTCAGGAAAACAGGATAAAGGGCTACCTAAAATAAAAACACATAAAGCATCTTTCTTGTTCCTGCCTGGGGCAGCAGACTTCTGCCATATCTGGATCTCCAAGTACTCTCTCATAGACATACCTCTCTATAAAGCTGCAATGGCTTGGAGAACTGAAGCCCTCAAAGTGGAAAACAAAAACAAAAACAAAAAGGGAGAGAGTCTATCAAGAAAGTACCACCCCAGGGCTGGGGATATAGCCTAGTGGCAAGAGTGCCTGCCTCGGATACACGAGGCCCTAGGTTCGATTCCCCAGCACCACATATACAGAAAACGGCCAGAAGCGGCGCTGTGGCTCAAGTGGCAGAGTGCTAGCCTTGAGCGGGAAGAAGCCAGGGACAGTGCTCAGGCCCTGAGTCCAAGGCCCAGGACTGGCCAAAAAAAAAAAAAAAAAAAAAAGAAAGTACCACCCCAGGTATAGAGTGTGGGAGGGACTCTCTTCGAAAACTTTGTTGTACACTTTACTGAGATGTCTCAGATTTGAGGATACAGATATCTGTTGTTTGTGCCTCATCAGGATCAATGGAGCCCTTACTCATTAGGGCAAAAAAGTGAGAAGATGCCTGGTAAACAAAAATCATTCCTTGGTTTAAAACACCTATCTATATTGGGTAGAGCTTGGGGTAGGTAATTATGGCAGAGATGATACAACTCATGGCAAAAGGTATAATAGTAACTCAAATATTATATACAGTCAATCAGCTACAGTGTATCAGAAAGTTAAACAGAAATAGACTCTAGAACCCAACTCAAAAAAAAAAACCCTATGTCCAAAGCCTCACTTAAAACGGGACTTATTTTTACCTACAGCACTGTGAAAAATTAGGTTCAGTCCCACTAGACAGATGAGACTGTCACCATATGAGATGTATGAATGGAGGTCTTCCTTCTTATTTAGCAGAGACCTGCAGCAGATAAGAGACTTCACCTTAATACAGCAAATACAGGCCCTATGGATGATCAAAAATTAATGGGTCTGGGAGAGAATCCAAGCTAATGTAACAAGTCTTGATCACACCTAAATGCCCAGTGATTATTGGGGGAAAAATAAGACTAAAATGTCCAGGCATAAGATATCTTTGGAAGGAGACTTTGTTGTGATTTTTTCTACTCCACAGCTGCCAAATGGAAGAGACTGCTTCCTGGATCCATCACCACAACCAAGAAAAAACATATTTCCTGAGTAGAAATGCAGCCTTGTCCCGTCTTCACTGTGCAAGTTCACCCTCAGAAACACCTGATTAATCCCTCAACAAGAGCCTTCAAATCTCCCTCTACCTCCAGACAGTGAGATGATAGGCCTGCTTTAGTCATCCCATGCACTGACTAATCTACCCATGGAAGAAGCTTGAGAAATCAATCACTTATCAAGATAAGGTCTCCTTACTTACTCCTCAGAGGACAAATGACTTGGAGGTCAGATGCCACAATAGCAAAGAGTCTGCAAATAGAAAATTCATATCACTACCCCAAAATAGCTGGCATCAATTCAATTTGGTATGTGTGGGGCCCAAAAATATGATGGATCACCCCAATTACACACAGTAAGAGAGCACCTGCAGAGGCTGGCTAATGCAACCATGTGGGGACTTGACTTGGAAATGGCAATAAAAACTGTAATAAGTTTATGTGTGGTGTACACCTGTTCACTCTAACCTACAGATTCATCCCACAACTTCATATCGTCCCAGTTAGGACTTTGTGAAGTGAGTTCTTGTCTCAGTAAAAGCCAAAACAAAACAGCACTCCTGCAAAAGGATATGAGTACACCAACTTGCACCTTGGAGCTTGTAATATTGTGGATTTCAGCATAGGTAGATAAGTCAGAAGGCCTTGTATGAAATAGTGGGTGACGGATTTCAAGCTGTATTTATGGATGGGGCATGGACCCAGGAGTCCTATTTCAGAAGGTTACTGACACTCATAAAGCTAAGTCTACCAGGAGATGGAAAAGTAAGAGAACCCCATCTTCTTCATGACCAAAAATACATTCATGGAAGTAGCACAGACTATTGTTCCATCTCTAAGTATTTGTTTTTTGCTGTGGAGGGACTAACTGATGGATCAGTGGCCTTGGGAGCCAACATATGGAATTCCCAGGTCCCCTATGTTGCAACTAGTTTTCCCCATGAAAGCACCGATGGACAGCTTCTAGAAATTTTTCTATTGTTAAAAGGTACTGCCTCGCCTTCACAAAAAGCTGATTTAAGGAACTGGCAGGAAAACTGACATGTCTGGGTCAAACATTCTGTAACAGTTCAGCCCAGGAGACTAAATGGTGAGAGAATTAAGCTTTTCTAAACTAGATGTGCACCCCTTGTCCAATTTCACCCATCTCCAATGTTCATGGAATGATGTCACTGTTGAGATAAATTGGGAAGACCCTGGACATAATTAGATTTGTAAGAAAAGGGAATATGTTATTTTACCCAATTTTTGGTCAAAACATACATTCTAGGGGACTACTTGACCTTCCTTCTTTCTTAGTTCCCCTTAAACCTTTAAAGATTCCAGCATACAAAATCATGTACCCTGGCAAGAGAGGCAGGCACTACAAGACTGGCCAATAGACATGTTAAATTATTTTAAAATGGTTATAGACTATTGTTCATGAAAGTGCAAGAACTCTTATACTACAAGCATAACAGTTCTAAAACAGGCAATGCTATCTAACAAAACTTCTCAGCCTTAAACTTTTACTGGCCTCTGAAAGTTTAATATAAGTATCAGCAGCTTATATATAAATAATAAAGGCAAAATCATAAAAAGTTCACTGATCAAATGAAAAAAAATGGCCCAAGTCAAACCTGGAAGTGTTGAATCCCTGGGAAATTATTTGGATGGTGGTTTTCAGTTATTAGAGGACTTAAAACCCTCATCAGTATTGTGGGTTTACGACTAGGAGCCTATCTACTACTCCTTGCCTTTTATCTCTAGTTATGAAATTGGTCTCCAGACTTATGGAAGCTATAGTTAAAAATGTCAGCTGTTCTTATAATGATATGTATGTACATATATATATATGTATGTATGTGTGTATATATATATATATATATGTATGTATCAACCACTAAGTTATGATGATGTTCTTTAACCCTAAGTGCCTGGAGGTATAAATGAGCAATGATAAGGGGGGATAGATAAACACACACTAATCCACACACACAGTCTTACTATAAATGTAGCCCAGAATCCCAGAGTTCAGGAGTGATCAGGACCTGCATGGCAAGGGCTATAGAAGTGGCCTCCATCAGAAGCTCACTTCACAATTCAGGACACAGAGATCATGGCCACACCTTAATCTATTCCTCCAGAGAACACAGACCTGGCCTGGCAAAGGTGCCCATTCACAAATATCTCAACCTGCTGGTTATGAGTGAAATCCAGAGCCTGTCCACTGGCCTGGTTACAGTTATCAAAGTCTCTTTGTTTCTAATCAGATCAGAAACAGTCCAGATGGTACAACTGCAGATATTGATAACTTGGATATATAGTACTCTGCAGAACAGGACCTGGTAGAGATGCATGCCTAAAAAGTGTGCCACCTGGTGTGGCTGGTGGTGTTGGTGGCCCTGAATGGGAAGCATGTCTTCCTCTCAAAGCTGTAGGTTGGCTACTGCTTACAGGGCTGAGGGCACTGAAATGCCAGTAAAGGAGTACAGAAGGTAGATGCAGCAGCACTGGAAGATGATGGCACTGGGGACAATTTGCTGCCAAGTCACTGCCAGATGAATGGTCAACAAAACTGTCCTCAGGGTTCTGTGTCTGCCCCTGATTATGGACTGGTGAACCAATTCCCTTTGGGTATTGCCCCCACTGAGTCTTGACCAAACACTGTGGTACTTGAACATCTAAGGATTGTGTAGGGACCAAGACTTTCCAGACCCTGACCAAGAGGGACTGTCTGTGAGGGACAGCACCTAGTGTTTCAAAACTGAAATGGCTGTCAAGCCAGGTGCTATGGCTGACATAGCACCTGGCTTCAGGCATCAGAACTAAAATTTTTTTAAAAAAGATGTTTTAAGATTTGGTACTAAAAAATGTCTAAGGGGTATTGTATTTTTAAAAAGGGGGGAAGTGGAGCTGTGGTTCACAGTGGTAGAGTGCTAACCTTGAGCAAAAGAGCTCAGGGACAGCACAAAGGCCCTGAGGTAAAGCCCCATGACCAACAAAATCAAACAAAGCAACACCAACATTAAAAGAGGATTTTAAATTGTTATTCTTAATGAATATAAAATATTTTCTTAAAAATCTTGTTTTTTGAGTTTGCAGGTTTTCTAAGAGTTATTTCAAAACATAAATTCAAGGAGAAAAGTAAGTAGGCAATCAGGGAATGTAAAACATTAGAGGAGAGTTGATGAAAAAGGAAAGGCTTTGGGAAAGGAATTTCAGGAACAATAAATGGTTTCCTTTGCATAAGAAAGGATTTGAAATGTAAGAACTGTCTTAAATGTTTGTTCCACATGGAAAAAATGTCAAAACTAAGGCCAACCAAAGAATGCTGAAGAAATTAGCAGAGGATATAAGTATGTCATGAATTTTATATGGTAAGAGCTTATAAAAATTTGTAAGATAGCTATATAGTTAACAAATCAACAACTCTTGCAGATCACCAGACTACCCTTATCTACTTTTGGCTCTTTCCACAGGAAGCAGCCGCAATGGTCAACAAACTTGGCTACCTTCTAACAACAGTGAAAATGACAGTAAAATCACATTTCAATTGTATCTAACAAGTAAAAGGTCATCTGTGAAGAAAAAAAAGGGACAGATATCAAGGGCCACCTGTGAAAAAAGACATGAGTCATCTTTTTTGTTCCTGCCTGGGACAGAAGGCTTCTATCTTACCTGGAACTTCAATTATTCTCTCACAGTCAGACCCCTCTATAAAACTACAATGTTTGGAGAATTGAAGCCTTTCAAGTGGAAAAACAAAACAAAAACAGAGTGTCATAGAGGAGATAAAGTGCCACCCAGCAAGTAAGAGGTCACCTATAGAGGCCAGTCCCTGGAGCCCATATGGGGGGCTGTCTATCTTAGAAAGAGCAATGCAGACGCTGATAAGTATGTGTGTGATGTATCCTGGTGCACTCTAACCTATGGATTCCTCCCCATAACTTCACACTATCCTAGCGAAGATAGGATGAAGTGGGCTTCTTGGCTCAGTATAAGTCAAAACAAAGCAGCACTCATACAAAAGGTTACTGCTTCATCAGACTATACCTCTGGGACTTGTAACCCTGTGAATTTCACTGTCTTTCACCCAGAGGTCCCTACATGGGAAAGTTCTTGACAGATTACAATCTAGGTCTATTTATGGAGCAGATATCCAGAAGTCCTATCCTATTTAAAGAGGGTTAATGTCACCTATAAAGCTGAGTCTATGAGGAGATGGGAAAGACAGAGAACCAAATTTCCTCCACAACCAAAATCTGTTCATAGAATTAGCATAGACTATAGTTCAGTCTCTCAATCTCTCCTCAGGCTTTGTCTATGGAGGGACTTATGTGATGGTTCACATACCTGGGAGAAAAATATGGAACCTGAAGCTACCCTATGTGACAAAGTTCAGGAGTAATCAGAACCTGCTTGGGAGGGGTTGTCGAGGTAGTCTCCAACAGTGCCTTCCTGCACAAGTTAGGACAGAGAGATGGAGCCAGACCTTGAGGTAATCTACCAGAGAACTGGACCTGGCCTGGCAGAAAGTCTCTCATTCCAAGAGATGCCAGTCTGCTTGGCATGCCTTCCTCTAGAAGCCGCAGGTTGGCTACTGCTTACAGGGCTGAGACCTCTGAGAGGCCAGGAAAGGAGTATAGGGAAGAGACGCGGAGCCCGGGAAAAAGATGGCACCCTGGACAGTTGGCTGCCTGGTCACTGTAGGACCAGGTGAACCACTGCCTTTGGGGTACTGCCCCACCAAACCCTGGCTGTCCCCTGCAGTCTCCGAACTTGTGAGGATTTGTGGGGACCGCAGCTTTCCGGAAGCCAAGCAGAATGCACTTGGGGCCTGAGGTCCCTGAGGGGCGCCACCTGGGCTTTGGAGACTATGATGGCGGCCGATGTCACACTACCTGCTTTGTGGCCTCAGAACCGAGCAGTGCAACAGTCAGTCTGCATGCGTGTCTGGGGGCCAGGGCAGCCCCCTTCTTTGCCCTCCGAGAAGCTGAGATGTCTCAGAGTTTCTACCAGCAGGTTCTCACTCCGGGACAAATGGCATGGCTACCAGGATGTTGTCGGTGAGAGTCCTGTGGAAACGGAGCCTATGGAAGGGGTGGAGGGAAGGGAGTGGGTGAATCCCCGCCTCTGATTGGCTAGGTGCACATCACATGAGATATCCTATATGTCCATTAGCTGGGCTGTGCCCTCTGACCCCTTGCTTGCTGCTACTCGCTCCTTGCTCCTCCCCTTCCTCCTCCTTCATACCTCTGTTCCTGTCTGTAGGAGTCAGCTGATCCAGTGTTGGAAAGGGTATAGAGCCGGGTGTTTGGGAGATGTGTCTGGAGTAGTCCACAGGAGTCCTCAGAGTCTGCAGGTGTCTGTCAAATTCTGATGCCATCTTTCTTAGGAATCCAATGGGAATCTTTGGCAGGATTCTGTCTGGGTCTGCCTGAGGCTTCCAAATTGTTCAAGTCTTTTGGAAGCGTTTGGACAAATCTGACAAAAGTCTCTAATAAGAAGATATATAGTGTCCAAGTGCGAACTTTTTAAACAGAAGTCCATTTCACAGACATTAAGTGATTGACAGGATGTTTTTCATTCTGCTTTTAACTTTAGCTGCTATGACTCCTATTTTCCTTCATTTGAATTATATGTACATATTCCACTCTGTAATATATGCTTACTATATAATTTAAATAACATAATAGGGTATATAATATGCATTCTGCAATAGGCTTGTCAAATGTCACTCTCTTAGAGTTTACTTTTAGCTTCTGTAACTCCATTTGTTTTTGTGACTCCATCTTAATGGATTGAACCCCCACCTGTGAGACTAGTTCTTTATAGTTTGACATTTAAAGATATATTTAGCCATTGTTGCATTTCTATTTCTAGATAACAATCACAGTAACTAGTTATAAAATGATCTAATGGATTGTAGAAACATCATAGTAACCAGTTCTGTTACCCTTGCTCATGCTTGCTTACAGCATTGCTTTAGCTCCTTTTAACTTCACTCTTGGATTGTACCTGCAGGAAAGAACTGTTAGAGACTTTCCATGGAGCAGGGGTCGACTTTAAAAGGGGCCATGAAGTGAAACTTGGTACTACACTTTTTTGGACTGCCCAGTGTAGTCCCAGCGAGTAATAAAGACTTTCTATTGGCTGTTTAAGAGAACATAAGCACTATTTTTAATTTATTGTTATTCTAAAGGAGATATATAAAGGGGTTACAGTTACATAAGTCAGATAAAGAGTACATTTCTTCTTGAACAATGTTGCCCCTTCTTTCATCTCTCCGGGTGTTTCACTTCCATCCCCATCCACAAGTTGTCTATTTCATATGAAACATAATGCCCAATGAGTATTACCACTGCATTTGTTCATCCTTTGTCCCATCATTTCTGAGCCCCCCAACCCAAAGAAAGAAAACAAACTAACAAAAAAAGGAAAAGAACACAAAATTAGCAACAAAGTAAACAAAAACCTCTTATTTCCATTTCCTGGAGTTCATTTCAATTAATATTAGTTTATATAATCAGATGCCCATTGCAATTGTGCCTTTGGGATCCCATACCCTCTCTTGGTCTCACTCTGTGTGAATGCCAGAAACCTGTATAATTTATGATATCTAATTGTTTTTTCTTTTGCCATCCAGTTTATTTACTTGTAGATTTATAGGCACGTTCTAGTGCAACCTAGGGAAACCATGGAACCTATCTTTCTTTGGGTCTGGCTTACACTGATAAGCACTATTTTTGTTTGAATCCTTATACTCCCTTATAAGCTGTAATGATTGTCATAGGAGAAAACAATCAAAGAAGTATTTGTCTGCCTATGCCCCTACCTGCTTGTCCAAATGCTTAATATGCTCTAATGTGCACTGGGGTGGTAAGGAAAAAAATACACTTATCCTAAGAAAATGACCCATTTTCAGGAGAAAACTAATCATGAGGATAGACACCTGTCTTGGTGGAGCATGTGACAGAATCCATCTTATGTGTGAAATTAGGTAACACTACCCCAAGTTTAATGAGTAAGACAACTTCAAAAGCTCTGGGCCTATTAATAAAATAATGTAACAACAAGAAAGACATATTGTACAAAGGTGAATACTCGTTCTATGGAGAATTTGAGCCTAACACCCATCTACTTCCCCCCCCCCCATAAATACTTTTAATGTTATACCAATCATTGAATCTGTTATCAAACATGTCAGAATCCTTACCTGGGTGCATACTGTCTCTCAATTTTCCCTTTGTTCTACTAATAAATATTCTTGGTCATTGCTTCACTGTGTTGCTTCACTTCAAATTCTTTTTTTAAATAGCATCAAGACCTCAGTACCCAAGAGAAAGGGAGAGTCCTCCACCCTTAAGGGGTGTCTTCACTGAAGATTTTACAATTACCAATCAGGAAACATACGTTGAGTTGGGATCACAGGCTTGTGTCATCATTCCTGATTATCATTCCATTATTTTCTTCTCCAAATATGGTTAGTTATTACCCATTTTTGCCAAAATGCAACTCCTCTTAGTGCTGGGTGTAACTCTGCATTAGAATGTGTACTGATCACAGACATAATACCTGGGCTCAATCACAAGCAGCAGAAATAAAAAAGGCTTACTAAGTGAAAAGAAATGAAATCAACATTGTTAGTTTAGTCATTTCACAAACTCCACATAAGAGACAACATGGAAAACAGAAACATCAACTCTGGAGCAAAAATATGCCCTTCTGAGGGGAAGAACAATGGTAATTAAGGAACAACATCAGGCAAATGCTAAATGGTGCATGTCAATGTTAATGAGGAATGTTGGCTTTGATTTTGGTCTATATAATGGCCTTCTTACAGGTAAGCATGAATCCAGTCACCCACTAAGCACAGTGAGTAGATGGAGATGTATTATAGATGGAGGAAAAGGAGGTGACATCTGGTACCTGTATTTACTTTCCATGGTAGCTGGATTCAGGACATGAAGGTCAGGGAGAAAGATGCCCCTATGGCAAGCAGGGCTAGGAATAGTGATTGAGCCAAGACTACAAAAGAATGGCGAAAGGAAGAGCAGCAGCTCAGGAGAGAAAATCCAGGTGATGAGACCAGAGCTCAGGCCAGAGGACCTTAGAGAAGAGGAAGAGCGATTCTCATTGGGGAAAAGAACTATGATAACAGAGAAGGGTGAGGAAGAGCTCCTGTTAATGGCAGAATGGGTCTAGGAGGTCAGGTGTAAGGCTTGAGGTTACCAAAAGATGCTCTATAACAGCTTTTGTGAGACAAACCTATGGGGAAAAAGGAGTAGCATAGGCAGCTGCCCCAGATGCAAAAGAGAGCAGGAAAAGGACTGACCTTTTCTGAGTGTCTTGGCTATTGAGGATAGGGCTTGGATAGAGACAGAGCTGCAGAGATCAGGAGCTGGTGATGTAGAGCAGCTCTAGACATCAGGGTGTGGCAAAGTGGCAACACATTGAAAGACAGAGCTCTCCCTGACATGAGGCCTCTGAAGGACAAGATCTGTTTATTTGGCCTGGCTATGATATATAGGTTCTTCTGGTTTAGCTTGGCTAAGAATCAAAGAAAATGGTGATTTGTCCTAGCTGTGTGGGTTTGGCCCATTCATTTTGCATGGTTACACAGAGCAGGGTCTGGTTCTTTTTTGCTTGCAGTGGGTACAGTGTACCTATAAAGGATGGACTTGGGGCTTTGCCCCACCATAGCAATCAGAACCACACACTGAAGAAATGCTGTGGATAATACTTCCTGGTCAAAATGACTAATTGTTAAGACCAGATGCTACCTGGGTGGCAAGGACACAGAGATGCGGATATGGTTTGAGTACATCACTGTGTAGCTCATTGCTGGACCTAGGTACACTGCTACAGTGAACGGTGCATGACACATGAGCATATTGCAGAGGGTCTGACATAGCTAGGTAGAGAATCCTTGAAAATATTGGCATGCCATGGCACAATGGTGTTGAAAAGCACAAACTTTTTGGATGGCCTGGCCATGGAAATCAGAGCTAGACCCTATGCAAAGAATTGGGCCCGGTAAAGTGCCTAAGTTGTAGAGATCTGGGCCATGCAGTCTAGCATGGACATGGAGAGCAGGATTTGTTCCAGATATACCCTTATGGAGGGCCATGCCCTGTGTATTCATTGGTTGCAGAAATATGGACCTACCTGGACAGTGTTGTAGCATAAATCAGAAACAACTCACAGGGTAATGACAACCATGGCATCTTGGCTGTGTGAGGAGGCCTTGAAGAACAAACCAGCCAAAGTGTGGTGGTAGTGGTAGTGGTGATAATTAAGGAATTTCTGGATATTCTGACCATGAAGACACAGAAGACAACCAGTTCTGACTATGCAGCCCAGTTGTTTGGAGCTGGCTGGGCCTTGTTGTGTGGACTGGTTGTTTCTGAGGGCATCAGGAATTGCCTTAGTGGAATGACCAGTAACTGGAATCAATGGATGAATACATAGAACACAACCTGGTATATAGATGTATTGTATGTAACATCACAACCTGGTGCACTGATGGCATTGGGAAAGAAGCAATTGCCCTGGAAGGGTTGATGTGTTTTCTTGGGAGCTAAAGTTTGGCATATGCTGCAGGGCTCAAAGCTCTGAAAAGATAATGTCAGACAGGCCTTACTTAATGTGAAAGGGAACCCTGGAGGATTTCCTGCCTGGTCACAGGTGAGGGCTCCTAAGTAGCTTGTTTTTGAGGCTCTTGGTCGGCTCCTAGCAGTGGTGGAGTTGGCCAAAGCTGTTTGAAAGCTGCCCCACATGGACCTGGTCACCTATCTCATGTTGCAAACATTTTAGAGCAACTAAAGGACCCCAACTACCCTGATCATGACCAGAGTGCATCGCCCACACACAGTCCATATCGGAGGGGCCTTGTATTTTGGAGCCATGGTTGCCTTTTGCCATCTGAGAATTCCAACAGTCGGTGCACAGGGGTCCAAGAGCCTAGCTTAGACCCCTTTTTTAGCCCTCCACCTAAATCTCCTTGGCAGCACTGTTTGCATTTTTTAGGTGAATGGATGATAATGGTGGATTTCCACTAAGAGTTAAACATTACAGCAATAATTCTGTGTATCAGGGTTTTCTTTCCTTCCTTACTTCCTTCTGGGACTTGAACTTGGCCTGGGTGATACCCCTCACCTTTTTCTGCCAAAGACTAGCACTTTACTACTTGACCCACAGCTCCACTTCTGGATTTTTGTTAGATATTTGGAAATAAGTGTTTCACAGCCTTTCTTGAATGAACTGGCTTTGAACTTTGATCCTAAGATCTCAGCTGCTTCAGTAGCTAGGATTTTAGGCATGAGCTACATGTCTCTAGTTTTTATTTCTTTGGGGATGGGGGCTCTTTGGCTTGAAAACATGGTTTGGACACTGTTTCTGAGTTTTTTGCTCAAGGAGAGCAATCTCTCACTTGAGCCATAGTTTTTTTTTTTTTTTTTTTTTTTTTTTTTTTTTTTTGCCAGTCCTGGGCCTTGGGCTCAGGGCCTGAGCACTGTCCCTGGCTTCTTCCCGCTCAAGGCTAGCACTCTGCCACTTGAGCCACAGCACCGCTTCTGGCCGTTTTCTGTATATGTGGTGCTGGGGAATCGAACCTAGGGCCTCGTGTATCCGAGGCAGGCACTCTTGCCGCTAGGCTATATCCCCAGCCCCTGAGCCATAGTTTTATTTCTAGATGTTATTAGATAACTGCAAATGAGAAAGTCACCTAGCTACTTGGGTGGCTGAGATCTAGAGACAGAGATTTGAAGCCAGCTTAAACATGAAAGTCTGGAAGACTCGTATCTTTATTTCGCTAAAAAAAGGTTGGAACTGGAGTGGTTACTCAAGTGGTAGAGTTATATCTTTGAGGGAAAAAATGCTCAGAGACAGTTCCCCATGCTCTGATCTCAAGCCCCAGGACTGGCACCCAAAAAATCCAACTAAACTAACACAAAATGTATACCTTAGTAATAAGCACATTGTCATGGTTGGTCAGTCAACCTCCAGAATTTGTTTCTTCTTGCAGAACTGAAGGTATGTACCCATTCAGCAACTCTCTATTCCTCTCTCCATTCAGACTCGGGCAGCCGCCCTTCTGCTTTCTGTAATTGTGAAATTGAGTACAGTAGGTAATATTACCTGGTTGGAAACATACAGTATTTGTCTTCTTGAACCTGACTCATTACATTTAGTGGTCAAGATTTATCCATACTCTCACATGTATCAAAATTTAAGAAATTCTGTGGCAACTGTTCTGAGAAAGGGAAAGAAATGATACAGGGAGATGAGCAGGGAAGGTTTGATCACGGTACTTTGAATGGATGGATACAAAGTTATGATAAAATCCCCTCATGCACATTCAATAAAGTCATGAAAAGTCTTTCCAAAACATCCCTCCTCTGAAATCTGAAAGGCATTACTAGTAACAACGTATTACTTTTAGATTACCATCTGCTGGGCTTGGGTCGCCTCCCCTTGGCACAGGGGTGTCAGGCTCTACTCTACTCTAACCTCTCCCTTTCTCACCCTCTCCCCTGGTCACCCGACCCACAGGTAAGGCCAGAGTGGAGTGGGGAGCTCAGGAAAGACCTCAGGTGCATGCGGCCATACGAGATCGCTTTACCTCCCTCCTTACCCTTGAAGAAAGCCAGGCGTACGCGGATCTCGGAGATGCTTCAAGAGCAAATATGATTTAATAAGGGAGTGGCTAGCAATTGATATAGTAGGGGGCGACGAGAGAAGGGGTGGTCGATCAGAGAGCTGGCGATAGGCTGGCGAGCTTGTCATAGGACTCCCTCATGAGCTAGCGTACTTGCTTAGCACCACCCCAGGGGTGAAAAGCCCGCAAGACTGGGGGGCACATGGGCTGGCGAGAAAGTTGGGGGGCTGGTTGCAAAGCCAGTTCTTCTGGTTCCGGACCCAGAGAATTGTGGCCTGCTTCCGCATTCGCCCAGGGCTGGAGGAAGGGCAGCGTCTCGGGAGCGCTCTCCATTGCCCTCCCCCCTCAAGGCCAAAGCTGAACCCCAACATCTGCCCCTTTTACTTTTATTTTTATTTTTTCTTTGAACAGCAGGAGGCGCCCTAATCGAGGGTGCACCATGTCTTAGGTTGCCCCCCCCATGGCGAGTCGTACCCGTCCAGGGCCACGCCCTTGCTCTTCAGGCTGACCTTCCTGCCGGGCTGGCCAGCCCGATGTGAGGACTCGGGGACTCTCATGCCAGCGGACCTCAGTGAGCAGCAGGTCCTAATGGTCGAGTGATGAGCCTCATGGGGTTCCTAGATGGCTAAAAGGCCAAAGGCCACTTGTTATCTAGACAGCTCAGGCCTATCACTTACAATATAAGAAAGCCATGTGTCTAGCAGAGGGCAATGTAAATATAATGTAAATGGGAGCATAAAGCAGACATGAGCATAAGCAATCATAATACAAGGCAAATGCAAACATGAGCAACTGTAACACATGAGCAATTACAACACCGGCACAAAGCAATGGAGGGTCTCTTATCTGGCTTAGTCCATAGGAAATAGAGGAATCCAGGTCCATTCTGGTGTCACTCAAGGTAGTGCAGATGGCTCTCCTTTTCCTCAATGGTGAGGTAGAGGTAGGTTCAGGCCCTGGTTTTCTGGCAGCCAGGGTGCTGGCAACTTAACAATTGAGGTTAGTAAACACTTTATAGTAAACATTGCAGCAAGGTGCCAATCCCTTGCTTATTGTAAACATTTATCATAAAACATTAAGGTGTCCAAATCCTTTAGCTCCTATTTCCCTCCAATGGGGGCCCTTAAGATAAGCAGCAAAAGGGGGAGCGAAGGAAGGAGCAACAGTGTGCAAAATTTTCCTTTGGTTCTTGTGCAAGGCTGTGGGCCATGATGCCACAGCAAACATTACTCCAAAGGGCGCCAGGCAAGGTCCAGGGAAGAAACAGGGCTGACACTGGGTCCATCGCTGCTACAGGCAGGCTTTCCCGTTTCTCCATAGAAAAATCCACCACGGTGTTTGCTTTCCTGAGAGGAAACAAGGAGAGACAACCCTCAAGGGCAGGTGCCCTTGGGTGGTCATTCTGATGAACAATATTTTAAGTCTCTAGCTGGTATCCAGATTGGATTCGGTTCCCCAGTTGGGAAAACGCATGCGAAGCCCATTCCCACACTGATAAGTTGGTCTGGGCCTCGCTATGCCCCTGTGAGGGGGTCCTTCCAACTGACTTCCACCTTTACGTAGGGTGTTTGGCTTGACCAGTGTCACATACACACTATCAGAAAACAAGTTCATTGGCTGTTTGACATGGGTCAGTGCCAGGGCGACGGCGTACAATTCCTTAAACTGCGCAGATCCAGTGACTGCTTCAAAGTAATGGATGTTTTCTTTCCCACCGGCAGGGGGAGAGGCGGAGCGTACCATTACGGCAGCCCCCGTCTTCCCCCATCTGTAAACACATTGGCAGCCTTGACAAGAGGCCTGGTAGAGAAAAGTACAGGTGGTATCCATTGTAGCCTGGAAAATGAGGTCACCCACCTCGAGGTGCCATAGTGGCAATCTAACTTTCCTATAAAGCCCTCCAGGGCACTGGACACACGTGCGTTATTCCTTCTGACCCATTCAAAATCTGACAACCGGTAGGGAATGGTTAGCACATAGGGATCTCTCCCATAATGTCTCAGGGAAGTATCCCTGCCCTTAATTACCAAGTCAGCTAGCTGGTCTAGCTGGGAATAAACTCTGGGAGCTCCTCCCACTGATGCGTGCACCCATTGAAGAGGCTCACCTGACTGGGTAATAGTGGCTGAGGAAAGTTCAGACCCGGGAAGGATCCAAAGGCAAAGTGGGCACTCAAGCTTGTAGCGTGCCAGCTGTGCCATATTTAGGGCCAATTGAATTTTATGGAAGGTTGTTTGAAGTGATGGAGTTATTGTAATAACATCAGTGGGCGGTTTTCCTGAGGGCACAGAGAAAGCAAACTTCTCACAATTCTGGGGGTCAAGGGGAATGGAAAAGAAACAGTCCTTTATGTCAATTATAATGAAATTAAGATCCCGAGGAATAGAGGGGATCCATGGCAGCCCCCATAAAGGAGTGCCAGTGGGGATTATCAGCTCATTAATCTTTCTTAGGTCCTGTACCATCCTCCATTTACCTGAGGCCTTTTGTACAACAAATACAGGGCTGTTCCAAGGGCTCAGCGAGGGTCTAATATACCCTAGGGACAGTTGTTCTGATACTATTTCCTTTAACTCTTCTAATTTGTTTGAGGGAATAGGCCACTGTTCCACCCAAATTGGGGTGCCTGGGTGCCATCGAATGGCAGAGACAGTAGGAACAGTGGCCCTTAGGATTGGGGGTGAGGCCCTGTAGAAGAAACAGGAGCCTCCTGCCCCGAGGCCTCAGAGGGAGGCGCTTTTTGGCAGCCACCTGACAGGTCCTGGCCTTTGATGACCGCAGCCTTAATCTTTCCCAAGATATCCCGTCCCAACAGGTTATCTAGTGAGTTTGTCATTATTAAGGGACGCACTACCCCCTTTCCACCGTTCATGTCATCCCAGGAAGCCAGTCTCTGGTTGTTTCACTGTCAGCTGTGCCTCCCAACCCCGAGGTCTGGGGGCCGGGGATTAGGTCCCAACACGGAGGCACTAGTTCCTTCTTTAATATAGTCTGGTCTGCTCCGGTATCAATTAAGACTCGGAAATTCTTTCCAGCTATGATAATTTCTGTCTTTGGCCTCATCTCCGGGACGATGGGGACTGCCCAGAGGGCCTTGGCCTCAGGCTGTTTATTGGGCCTGTCCCGGGATTGATCACTTCCTTCAGGTGACGGGGCTGGAGGGCGCCCCATTAATTGTTTAAAGGCCTTCCCTTAGCATCAAATTTGGACCTACACTCTCTTCGCCAATGAAATCCCTTTTGGCAGCGGGGGCAAAGTCTTTTGGGTACCTCCTTAGCCCTCCAGCTTGGGGATTGTCCCCTCAAGGCGCCAGATCTTACAGGGCTAGATCTTACAGGGTTAGAGGGACAGACCCTCTTAGTGTGACCCCAGCCGCTGCATATGTAACAGCGCTCCCTGCCTGCCTCACTGGTGGGGGCTGGGGCAGGCTCCTCAGTAAGCAGAGTGGTCAGTGGCTGCGCCTGGAGGGCTCGTGTGCTGATGCCCCGACAAGCGTAAATCCAGCTGTCCACAGATCTCTCCTTTACTCCTGCACAAGCCAATCTGCATTCTGATGTCATCCCTTCCCACACCAGGGTCCCTAGGAATTGATTTACCTGGGACCCATGAAACTGTCAGCAGAGATTGTCCCTCACTCGGCCAACGAAGGCAGCAAGACTCTCACTGGTTTCTTGGGTAGCTTTTATTGCCGGGGACTCAAGGGACCCCTCTCCCAAGCCGTGCCATGCGGCCAGTTCCACAGCCTGTACCTGCTCCCGGTAGGGGGCAGGGAAGGCAGCCCGTTGGGGGTGGGTGGATCCAAACAGCATGCCAAAGGTTATGGTGATTGGCAGATCGGTGGCCGGATTTCTCCCCACCTGAGCATAGCACTCATATCTGAAAAGGGAATACCACTCCTCATACATTGTTCTATCAAGCAGTGACCGGGCCAGGCTTCTCCACTCCTGAGCGGTAGAAAACCGGTGGGCCACGGCCTCCAGTAGGCTCTCCCCCCAGCGGGTGTTTAGTCCCCCTCCCTCGAGAACTATTCTCCTGAATTCTCTGAAATCTTGTATCTCCTGGGGCCGCCACGAGTCTGAGATGGCTACCAGGTTGAGATTTGCTGAGTCGTCTGAGTTCAGTGAAAGCGTGCAGCCACTGGGCTGCTGCTGCCCCTCAGCCGGGCTCCTTGAATCTGCATATGTATGGAGCCAAGCCGGGCCTCCGGTGGGGGAGGGGTAGTAGGCCGGCAGCGGTGCTCGCCTCTCAGCCGCCGTGGGAGCTGCAACTGGATTGGGGTCCCGGGGGTCAAGCTCGCGCTCGTCCCTGGGCCTCTCGGAGCGGGTCATCAGGGGCCCCTCCGGACCAAAATTCCCTCTGGCTGCCCTCTCCTGAGTCCAGGGACTCTCCCCTGGGTACGAGGAGAAGCAAGCCTTGAGGGTCTTAATAGCCTGCAGGGCCACAAGTGGCAGTTCTTCTCCCCATTCTGCCTCCTCTAACTCCCGCTCTAGTTGGTCCCAAGTTTCCCACGAGAGTGGGTTGGCCTCAGCGAACCACGGGACCCTAGGGGTCAACTCCTCCCAAATTCGAATAGCACAGGGTTCCGAAATACTCATCCCCGCGTTTTGGAGGGTGAACATCAGGATTTTAAGGGGCGAATTACTTTGCCTACTTTGAAGTTGTCCCATCCTCTTTGCTGACCTGGATGGGAGGACCACACATCCCGGGGTTTTCACCCCAATTCCCTGAGATTCTAACGGGAGCCACGGACTTCCTCTAGTGGGTTCTGTGCCCCACGTTGGGCGCCAAAATGCTGGGCTCGGGTCGCCTCCCCTTGGCACAGGGGTGTCAGGCTCTACTCTACTCTAACCTCTCCCTTTCTCACCCTCTCCCCAGGTCACCCGACCCGCAGGTAAGGCCAGAGTGGAGTGGGGGTCTCAGGAAAGACCTCAGGTGCATGCGGCCATACGAGATTGCTTTACCTCCCTCCTTACCCGTGAAGAAAGCCAGGTGTACGCGGATTTCGAAGACGCTTCAAGAGCAAATCTGATTTAATAAGGGAGTGGCTAGCAGTTGATATAGTAGGGGGCGACGAGAGAAGGGGTGGTCGATCAGAGAGCTGGCGATAGGCTGGCGAGCTTGTCATAGGACCCCCTCATGAGCTAGCGTCACTTGCTTAGCACCACCCCAGGGGCGAAAAGCCCACGAAACTGGGGGGCACATGGGCTGGAGAGAAAGTTGGGGGGCTGGTTGCAAAGCCAGTTCTTCTGGTTCCGGACCCAGAGAATTGTGGCCTGCTTCCGCATTCCCCCAGGGCTGGAGGAAGGGCAGCGTCTCGGGAGTGCTCTCCATTGCCCTTCCCCCTCATGGCCAAAGCTGAACCCCAACAACCATCTATCAGAAAATCCACGTGGATCTCTTCTACCCTTTGATGTAATAGTAATCCTGTTCTAAATGTAGATGTACACACTTGTCAAGAATCTACTTTCTATACTTTTCAGTACATAAGGAGAAAGTGTTGTATCATAGGGCACTGCATTTTAATTTTGCAGTTGCACTATCCTGCTTTTTACACTGATGCCACTATTGAATGTTTACATCAATACGAGATTCTAAATTTTTCTATTCTTATCACTGATTAACTTCCCTTTTCTTGATTAGTAGTAGGATATGTCAATTCCCAAGGGGATCCATTAACCTCCAGACTATCTCATCGTGTGCTTCCTTTCTCTCTCACACTATATTAGGGTTCTCTAATGGTTCCTTTAAATGTGGTTTTAGTAGGTGTTAAGAAACTGGAAATCAGGAGCTGCCATGGTGTGACAGTTGCTGATAACAGCATTCCTGGCTGCTTAGACCCCTGAGAAGTTCTTCTAGTTGGAGAAATCTGGGAATACAGGAGTACTGACTGAGCACAGATGTCATGTTGGATACAGATGAACTGCCCTGCAGAATGTCGCTTGGTCAAGCAGCGGTGCACAGTTGATGTGCTTACTTTTATATCTTTATAATAACTGGGCAAAAGTCCAGGGAAATTCACACAAAGTTCTCAGAAAGGACAAGTGGAAACACTACCACCTTGTCGTTAAAGGGAGGAGAGAAAAGAACATGTAAAAGAAATGTAACACCACATACTCAAATGATTTAAGAACCTAGAATGAATTTTGTCCTTAGGATGGTTTATGTCCACGCAGTTTGCATCAATGACATATGTAAAAGACAATAGGAACACATACACACAAATACTCAGCCTCATATAACTCCTCAAAGAGTAATTCAGATTTCTATTTTAAAACGTGATCTTTACACTACTGGATTTCTAGCCAATGCATGATCATATCTCTTGTCATCATATCCCTACATCTTGAGTTCTGGTGAAAAGCATACAGACTTTCTGCCTCTAGAAACTCAGACCTCGGTCGTAAGGAAGCTCCTTCAATTTCTGTTCGTCCTCCCAATTCTAGGTGTTCCTCCCAGCCAAGCAAGCTATGCTCCAACATGCTCTGCCTTTTTGAAGACCTGCATAAACACTCACACTGTTTTCTTCCCTCATCTTGTGTTAAAGCATGTGAACTCCTCTCATCTAAACTAAAAGTTGCTTTGGCAAAGAGGAGATAGAGCCCCTAAGTGAAAACTTTCAGGAAAGAAATCCATCCCACAGACATTAAGTGGGTGAGAGAATATTAATCTAATTCACTTTAAAAATGGTACCTTGAAGCCAGTCACCATGGGCTGACACCTGTAATCTGAGCTATTCAGGAGGCTGAGACCTTCAGATTACATTTTGAAGCAAGCCCAGGCTGAAAAGCCCCCAAGAGACTCTAATCTCCAATTAAGCACCATAAAAACAGATATGGAGCTATGGCTAGAGTGCTAGCCTTGAGCAAAAGAGCTCAGTGACAGTGCCCAGGCCCTGTCAAGCACCATAATTGACAAAAAAAAAAAAACGCACTCAATATTCTTATTTTGCATTTTGTTTAGTTTTTTTTGAGACAGTCTTGGTACATAGTCCAGATTGCTTTGACAGACACAAAACTACCTTAGCCCACGCAGTGCTGGGATTACAGGCCTCTGTCACCATTTCTTATTTCAGTCTTTCAAACAGGACAGTGAATACCATTTTGGGTGTAGTGAAAAGTATTGGAGTGTTTGTCAGTGTGAAGAAGGTGAGCTTAGTATGTACAGGCCCTTGGATCAATCCTTAGAAACAAGATAGAACAATTCTATGTAAAACAAAATCAACGCTTAAATTTTATTGCTTAACCAATCCACACATAGGAAACAAGATAAAAAACAGAAATCTTAACTCAGGAGCAAGAGCAGAAAATCTGAGGCTGAAGAGCCAGAAATTAATGATCAACAGTGGGAGAAGAACGAGTGGAGAGAAAATACTTCCAAATTGCTCAGCAGAATGGTCCCAGGCTTACAGAACTTTTCTAAGAACTTTTCACACAGGTAATGATGAAGCAGGCAGCTATTCAATACAGTGAGTAGGTTGTGGATACTAAGAATGATCACAGAAAAATGAAATGGGGGTGATCTAGTCTCTAAATATGCTATCTGGAGGGGTTGGATTTAGAGGATGAGGGTGAAGAAACAAGTTTCACCTAGTGCTAGCAGGACTAGGAGTGACAATTGACCCTAGGCCAAAAAAATAAAACCATGGGAATTACAAGATAATATGTTGGAAATTAACTGTACAGCTCGTGGGCAGGGGTGGGGAAGATCTAAGGAGGAGGGAGGTGGGAGAAAAATGAGGGAGGAGGTAACAAGTTTGACAAGAACCTTATGTATGTAACTCTAATAGGATGTGGGATTTGGAATTGTGATGTGGAAGAGCAGTCCTCATATTTTGACACGGCTGCAAGAGAGTAGGGTCTGGTGGCTTGACCTACATACTGGGTGGCTTTGCCTGGTGATTTACCTGGCTATGGAGGCTAGACCACTCCCAAATGTCTTGACCTCCTTGAGGAGGTCCTGGTGGATTGGCCTGGGTGTGGCATAAAGCACCTGTTAGGGTGGTGCAGCCTCCCATATCAGGACCCAGCACAGGTCCTAAAAGACGTTGCTGAGGAGCAAACTGATACAGAGATTCACTGTGGTGGCAAACAGGGCCAGTCATGTTGCCAAAGTTGCAGAGGTCAGCACCTGGTCCAGATGGGAGAGAATTGCATGGAATGCTTGTTGACCTGCAGAGATCTGAACCTTCCCCTGAGGTAATGTCATGTTGAGAGCCTGTTTTGTTGTACTGCATGCAGTTATCAGGGCTTGCCTGGATGCCACAGCCATAGAAGTTGGGATCAGTCCACATTTGCATGTTGGGAAGAATATGGCCTGCTGTAGTGGCCCTACTGTGGGTGTCTTGGCCAGCATAGGTGATGTAGTTATGGAAATAAGAGTTTGACACTGGTGCATTTCTGCTGAAAACAGGTTGTGATGGTGTGCCCAGATTCTCAAGAGTCTCAACTCCTGGAGTCACTGGAAACTGAAACCTGAGGTCTGCCATGGTGTGACAGTACTGCTGATCAGAGCCTTCCTGAGTGTTGCAAATACTGAGGTCAGAGATGGAACTGGATGCCCTGTTGCAGAGAACAGTGTCTGGCAAAGTGACAGAGTTTTGGGGATTCAAGCCTGCCTGGATAACACAGCTCAAGACATCATGCTGCGATACATATGTACTGCTCTGGGGAAAAGGACCTGGAAAACTGGGCAAGGGGGTCAGACCTTGGCCTTGCAGGGTAACTGGACCCCAGATATAATGGTGCAACTGAGGTGCACTGTTCCAGAGAACAGGACATGGTAAATGAGCCCAGTTTAGATGATGTGGACCTGCCAGAACAGGCTGGTTCTGGACATCAGGGTAGGACCCAGATACATAGCCATGGAGAATGTGGCCTGGCACTATGCCCCAGTTCTTGAGATCAGGGCCTACACACACATAAGAGTTACAGCCGTCATTTTGGGAGCCAATTGCACTGTTCCCCAGAAGTTGGCCTGGACTTACATACCAGTGGCAGGGATTTAGACCTGCATATGGGACATGGTCACAAAAATCATGGCCTGATATAGGTGCTCTGCTGTGGCAAACAAGGCCCGGTGGGGTGGCTGGGTAAACAAGATCAGGTTTTCTTGGTGGTATAAAACCTGGATGATTAGGATATGCCATGGCATAGTAACATTGATCAGGATTTGCCTGGGTGTTGGGGACATTGCAATCAGAGGTGGAAATTGATGACCTGCATTGGAGAATGGGTTTTGTCAGACTGGCCCAGTTTGGGAGATCCTTGTGTGCTACCATGGTCTGGCTCTGGATATCTGTATGAGGACCAGGTACAATGCTCCTGAAGATGGGGCCTGACATAGTGGTCGAATTTTCAAGATTCACACTTGCAAGGGGATTGTATCCCAAAACAGCAGGTTGGGATTCAGATGAAATGCTTCTGAGAACATGGTCTGGCAATGGGGCCTGGTTGCAGGTATCTGGTCTTGCACGGGTAGTACTCAGAGAAACATCATGGTGACACACAGATGCACTGCCATGTAGAATTTGGCCTTGTTGGGTGGTTAGACTTGGACCATCTGGACTTTCCCTAGGAGAGAGGTCCCAGGGATTGAGAGCTGATGTGGTTGCACACTGATGGTGGTCAGAATTTCCCCAGAATAAGCAGAGGCAATGATCAGGGCATCCCTTGAAAACTTGGTCATAGATATTAGAAGCAGATCCTGATGCACTGCTCTCCTGAATATGGCCTGTCAATGTGGCTGGTTTCAGGAGATCTGGGCCTCCCCAGATAGATTGGTAGGGTGCATCATGATGGGAACCTGAGGCACTGCTAGGAAGAACGAGGTTTTCATGGGTAGCCTGCTGGAGGTGATCCTGGCCACCTAGGGTAAGTGAGTCTTGACTATTAGGAGTTGCCATGGTAATATGACTGAAGATATCAGAACTTGTCTTGGTGGGAAATAGCTGGTAATATTGGCCTTGCTGCTTCCAGCGATTAGAGCTTTCTTCCACAGGGACACGGCCAGTGAGATCAGAACTTGAACAAATGGTGCATGGATAGCAATTAGAGTCATGCTGACATTCCTTGTCAGGGATGTCAGAGCCACTCCCCCATGCACTGCTTTGAAGAACTTGACTTGGTAATTTGACCTCGTTGCAGTCCTGGCGGCTATAGCACCAGACATCATCATAGGACACAGATGCATTTCTGTGCAGTTTGGGGCCTTGCTTGTTGACCTGGCTTGGGATACTATGGTCTACCTGAGTAGAAAGTTGCCCAAGATGAGAAGATGATGGGGCAGCATTGTGACTGAGTTTATTTGCCCTGATGGGCCATTGGTGGTGGCGATCAGGACTGTCCTTAAAAGCTTGGCCATGGAGATCAGGGCCAGATCCTGATGTACTGGTCCGTAGAAGGCTGCCTGACCATGTGGCCTGGTTACAGAGTTCCAGGTCTTCCCAAGTACTATGGCCATGGACATCTTGGTGGAACCCTGATATACTGCTGTGAAGAGTATGGCCTTCTTTAGTGGCTTGCTTGAGATCTTGGTCTCCCTGGGCAAAAGGATTCCACACACCAAGGCTTGGCAGGATATCTAGGCAGGAGAGATCAGAATCGCCACGGGTAGTGCGTTTTGGTTGGAATTGGTTCCTGGGGTGTTGGTGGCTGTGGACCCAATCCTGATCAAAGCCTTCCTGGTGGACTTGGCCATGGAGATAAGCACTAGACTCTGATTCACTGTTTTGCAGAACCGGGCTTTGCGGAGTAGCCTGGCTGCACAAATTTAGGTTTTCTTGGTTAGTACTGTCATGAGGTTTAATACCTGCCACAGCTGGGTGACCGCAATCTGGGCTTTCATGGAAGACCTGTCTGTCGAGATTAGGACCAGACACTAATTCATTTTTGTGGAGCCTGATATCTGCCAACCCAACCTCCTTGGGAAGATGAGGTCGTGCCAAGTTCAGACTGTTGAGGAGATCAGGGTTAGACTCAGATGTACTCCTGAAAACAATGGGGCCTTCTGGAACTGTTTGTTTGTCGAGATCCTGACCTACTTGTGTAACAGGGTTTCCATCATCAGGAGTTGCCATGGCAGCAAGGCAGGTGTGATCAGAAACTGCCTGCGTTGGGCTGTGGATATGGCCTGGATCAGAGGCTTTCTGAACAGTCAGGTCACATAGATCAGAGCCAGACCTTGATGTACTCCTCTGGAGGATACGGACCCGGCCTGACAAAGGCACCGGATCATGAAGACCTTGGCGAGGCCCATTTGACTGAAGCTCAGGGCCTTTACCACTGGCTTGCTTGCTGGTGGCTACCCTTCTTTGAATTGGTATTCTTAAATCAGTTCCTGCACAGATGGAATGACTGCGCAGATCAAGTCTTTGAACAGATCCATGGCTTTGCCAAGGAGGACGTGGCACAGATGCATGACTACGGAGAATACCACCTGGTGTGGCTGGTGGGGTGGTAGCCCTATAAAGGAGAGGCCCTCGACGAAATGACTGTCTTCCTCTAGAAGCAGTAGGTTGTTTGCTGCTATAGGGCTGAGAGCTCTGAGATACCAGTGGAGGAGTACAGGGAGGGGACACAGAAGGCCTGGGAACTAGATGGTGTCCTGGACTGTGTGCTGTCTGGTCACTGCAAGACTGATTTCCATCAGAGTTGTCTGTGGGGTTCTGTGTCTGCCCCTGATTGCATCCAGGCAAGCCAGTGTACTTTGGGCATTGCTCCAATGATCCCTGGATGTCCACTGCAGTCATTGGACGTCTAAGGATTTTGTAGGGACCTCGGAATTCCTGAGCATGACTACCAAGTACTTGCTGCCTGCAGTCCCTAGAAGGAGGGACCTCATCTTCAGAAATGGAAATGGATGCTGATGCCATGGTACCTGGTTTGTTGCTTCACAACTGCCAAGTCCAACAGTGTCTCTGCAATGCTCCAGGGACTTATTAAAGCCTTCTTCTTCAGGACTCCATATAGCTGAGGTGCTTGGTTGTCTTTTATCAGTGTGGTCTCACTCCAAGGAAAACAGTATGGCTGCTATGGATCCTCAGCAAGGGACCTGTTCAGGAAAATCCTGTGGAAGGAGTAGGTGAAATGATTGAATCCCTGTCTCTGATGGGCTAAGCATACTTCACTTGGTACTTTCAACAGGTGAGTGGATTTGCCCCCACCTCCCTCTAGTGACTGTATCTGGGTTCCATGCCTTCCCTTCCCCTCCTACCTTTGTACAAGTTTTCCAAATCTTACCAAGTCTTTGTGATGAGTCACATATGTAGATGTTAGGAGGAGTTTTTGGCAAAAGTCTGCCGGACTCTACCAGACTCTTCTGCAGTCTGATGGGGTCTATGGAAGAAGCCTGATGGGGACTACCACATTTTTCTGTGATCTAATGGTGTCTTTGAGAGGAGTCTGCTGGTATCTCCTGAGGCTGTAATACACACACACATACACATACACATTATATATATATATATATATGTATATATACATACACACACACATATATATGTCTAAGTGAAAACATTTGAGCTAAAACTACAGTTCAGAGACCTTAAGTGATTGACACAGTAGTATGTTACTATACTTTTCCAAGTAAGATAATATGACCTTTATATTCCTTCATTTGACTTATATATATTTAATTTTGTGATATATGTGCACTCTATTGTATGTATGTACTATATAATAAAAAGAGCCTTCCCCTCCTCTTAGGAATCCAATTGGCATACTACTCTCCCAATACTGTTTCCAGGCCCTTAAGAAAGTCAAATCCCACCTTAAGAGTGCCAAAAACTCCATCTTCATTCTAATATAAAGCCAAAACAAACTCTAACATATGTTCTAAAAGTATACCCTTATTGGTGATCTGTGTTTAAGAACGGACATTCTGTTTTTTGTTTGAGAAGGTTTTTACAGTCTTTTTTTAGCACTGGTCATATGTTTACATTCATCTTAAAGCAATAATTTTAAACCATGAATTCTGTGCTATCTTTTCAAACTCACCCTAAAAATGCTAATGACTATTTAAATTGATTACTTGATTAGTGGTATCATTTTTCTGCACTGGTCTTTCAATCCACAGACAAAATATGTGATTTGCCACTGAAACTATAGAAAATTTATAGTTGAATTTCATTTTTTAACTCAATATGAGGCATGACTTGTATCATTTTAACATTTTTGTATGTGTTCACATGCTAAATACAATCTGATGCTTTAATGTATAAAGACTGTTATCACTGTAACCAAGAATTATGTGGCACAATTGGCCAAAGGAAAAAGGGCAGCTTTAAACTCAAACTGTATCACTGTTAGCCATAACTCTACTAAAATTTTCTTAATGAATACATAATTTTTTCTTTAAAAAAAACTTTGGTTGAAGATGGTGGCATTGCCACAGGTAAACTGTCTAGTTGTTTCTGACCAAACAGAGAATTAGGTGTCCAATACACACTTCACCCTAAGAGATTCACATTGATCAAAGGATAGAAAGATACTCATTCTAGTAAAGAAATTGTATGATCGGAAAGCAAGAACAGATATCAGTGAAGATATCAGAATCAGCATGCTGACTCCTGGTGAGCAGCTGCTTCCATGGCAGCACCATGCCAGAGAACATGGGGAGAGCAATGAACTTGAAGAGCCACACTGGGGAAAAAAAGCAGGAAAAGGAGGCTGAGATCAAAACAACCAGACACAAAGATGCCTCACAAGGATGTTGTAGTAGATCTCAACACCAACTCTTGTGAATTTGATCTGGTCCTCATCAGGGACCAGACACCTGTGGTAACCCAGAACACCGAGACTGGATCCCTTACCTGAGAGGGAGGAAAATATTCGAAGAGGGCAAAGAAGCAAACTGTTTTCTGACACCTTTAGTGGCTACAAGGAAAAGAACCCTGTGACACAGTCCTGGCTCTGTACCAGCAAACTTCAACTCCCAAATCCACCCCCCTCCCCGGAAAGACTCTCACTGGCAGATAGCAATACCCCTTGAAAAATCATACAGCCATAGTGACCCTTAGGAACACAACACCAGGATCCACTCCCATACTGTTGTGTTTTTTTTTTTTTCCAGTCATGGGCCTTGGACTCAGGGCCTGAGCACTGTCCCTGGCTTCTTTTTGCTCAAGGCTAGCACTCTGCCACTTAAGCCACAGCACCACTTCTGGCCATTTTCTATATATGTGGTGCTGGAGAATTGAACCCAGGGCTTCATGTATATGAGGCAAACACTCTTGCCACTAGGCCATATCCCTAGCCCCCCACTCCCATACTGGTAAGACAGCTGAAAACTGTTACATCCCCCAAACAATCTTATCTGACCCAGAAAAACTGCATATAGCTCCAGTAGCAACTAGAGTTAACTAAAAACTCTGAACTGAGGAACTTCCTCTAAACTGGCCCTAACTCGGGCCATTCCCAGAGTAATTACAGTGTGAAATAATCCTGATCTCTGAAACACTGAGCAGAGAGTTTCTCTTTCTCTTTCTCTCTGCCTCTCTCTCTGTCTCTCTCTCTGTCTCTGTCTCTCTCTGTCTCTCCAATTTTTAGAAAAAGTAAATCTCCAAGTTAATTTTCTGGATGT
This sequence comes from Perognathus longimembris pacificus, assembly GCF_023159225.1. Classification (NCBI taxonomy): domain Eukaryota; kingdom Metazoa; phylum Chordata; class Mammalia; order Rodentia; family Heteromyidae; genus Perognathus; species Perognathus longimembris. The sequence continues at coordinate 74,850,959 of NC_063188.1, read as the reverse complement.
ATTGATTTGATGATTTGAGATTTGTATATATGCAATCTATAATCTGTTATTTATTATATATATCCATATAATATCCTACTCTTCTTTATATTTCCTTTCTCTGTTGAAAAGTAGAGATATAATTACATAGGAGACAGCAATTACCCTAGGCTTTTTAGCATAGTCAGCATTAGGGCTCATGGTTCTCAACCCAATTTCTCTTTAGTTGACTTCTTCAATATAGAATACAAAGTGTTTCTTTTCCTTCTCCCTCATTTATACCCTACATCATACTCATTACCTCTCTTTTCCTCCTTACTTTCTCCTTTAACTCTCCTATAAACTTGTAGTCCTCTAGCTCATATACATCCCTGGAAACAATTCTTCCTCAATCTTATCTCACAACTCCAATACTTTCATTTGATAGTCAAGTTTTAACAGTGCAATTCCACATAACTGAATTCTACAACTCCACTCAATGGTCACTACAAGCCCTGCACCCAGATAAGTAAATCTCAACAAATTGACACAACATCACATGTCCAATCAACTAAGGAAACAAGAAACAGCCTATGAAGATCACAGATTCCCAAAAGATAAAACCAAAAGGTCTTCAAACATGCAGAAGACATGACAGGAATACTAGAAATGTGCAAACCCAAGGAAATAAAATAACAGAAAATAGAACAGGGAGACAGAGACCGAGAAGATACTTTACAAGTACACTAAAAACATTGCTGATAACTTACTTAATGAAAAGTCTGAAAAAACATATACAAGATAATTCGTGAGTGTGATGAGACTAACCAAAGAAAAATGGAAGAATTTATGAAGAACACAACAAAAGCTAAATGAAATCTAAAGATAGCAAAGGAGTCCAATGGGAAAGCAGCCACCCACTTAATGGAGATTGAGGAAAATACAAATTAACAAATCAGTGATATAAGTAGGTCCTTAGAAATTCTAAAACAAGACTTCAACAAAAGAGGTGGAAGCCCTCAGAAATGACTAAATAGAAACAGAGAATTAAACAAAAAAGTGGAAAGCCTCTGTGGCAGAGTAGATAATGTGGAAGATAAAGTCACAGGGCTGGAAGACAGGGCAGACCCAACTTAACTACAAGGTAATTACACAGAACAAATCCAAAAACAAGAAAGGAACTTGCAGAAAATTCTGGACTCAATTTGGAGACCAAATTTAAGGGTGATCAGTATGGAGGAAGTTGAAGAGGAGATAACCAGTGGGATAGGAAACATTTCACAGAATCCTAGCAGAAAACGTCCCAAATATCCCATTCATACGCAAGAAGAATTCAGGACACTCCAAAGACTAGACCAGAAAATAACAACACATTATAATCCATACAGGATCCTATAGGATCCTTAGGGAAAACATTGATTACTTATAAAGGAAAACCAGTCCAAACAAGTACAGATTTCTCAGCTGAGACTATGTAATAACCAAGAAGAGCCTGGCTTAATATATTCCGAACCCTAAAATCAGAAATTACCAACCCAGAATACTGCACCCAGCAAAACTCTCCTTCATAATACATGGCCAAATTAAAACATTCCATAACAAAGAAAAATGGAAAAAATTATATCCACTAAAGCAGCATTGCAAACGATACATAAAGATGTACTTCATACAGAGAACCAACAAGAACATGATACTGTCAGAAAAATGGCATCTTACCATAGAACCAGATAAATATAGTAAGAAACAACAAAGCACAACCCCTAAGACATAGATGACATATAATATAGCAAGCATTACTAGACATCTCTCAGTCCTAACCATCAATATCAGTGGATTTAACTCTCTAATTAAAAGGCATAGAGTGACTACTGGATCAAAAAGCAAGGCCCATCCATTTGTTGTTTACAAGGGACACATCTTGCCAACAAAAGCAAATATATTCTCAAGGTGAAAGGTTAGAATATTATCTTTCAAGCAAATGGTCCCGATAAACAGACTGAGTAGCAATCCTAATATCACTTAAGATAGATTACAAGTTAAAATTAGTATTGAGAGACCAAAAGGTCATTACATACTAATAAAGGGAACTCTACTAAAGGAGAATATGACAATTTTAAGCATTTATGTGCCAAATATTGGAACATTCAACTTCATCAAACACATACTACTTGACTTAAAAGTACACAGAGACTAAAACACACTGATTGATGGACTTTAAAACACCATTACCACCTCTCTATGGATCATCCAGGATAAACCTCACACCTAAACAACTACATCTATCAACTAGACTTAACAGACATGTACAGACTATTTCACCCAACAGCATCAGAATATATATTCTTCTCAGCAGCCTGTGGCACAGTCTTCAAAATAGAACATATGTTAGGCCACAAGGCAAATGTGGACATTTAAAAAAAAACTTAAATTATTCCTTGCATCCTATCAAAACACAATGGAATAAACTTAGAGCTCAACATCAAAAGCCATCACACCGAATCCTAACTCATGGAGAACAACATATTATTAAATGATGAGTCATCAGGGAGGTTAAAAGGGAAACTGAAAGACTTATGGAATTTAATAAAAATGAACACACAAAATACCAACTCTTCTGGGATGCAGAAAAGGCGGTACTCAGGAAAATGTATACCTCTGAGTGCCTACATCAACAAATTGGAGAAAACCTAAATCAACCCTTTAATGATACTTGACAAACAGAAACAAGCCAAACCCTAAACCCAAAAAACGGAAACAAATAATAAAAAATAATAAACAGATTAGATGCAAAAAACTAGGAAGCATTAACAAAGAGTTGGTTCTTTGAAAAAATTAAGTTTCAGACCCTTAGCAAATTTGACTAAAAAAGATGAGAATACAACCCAAATTAATAAAATCACATGTGAAAATGGGAACATTACAACAGAAATACAGAAGATTCAAATATTATTAAGGAACACTCTGCAAACCTTTATACCACTAAACTTGTGAATCTGGGAGAAATGTTCCTAGAGAACACTGATATACCCAAACTGAACCAGAAATATTTAACCCAAATAATAAGCCCATAACAAGCAATGAATTTGAAATGGACTACTCATCCAAGAGAAGCCCAATAGCAAATATATCAATAGCTGAATTCTGTATGGCCTTCGAAGGAGAACAGAAAGGGAAAAATCAGAAAGGGAAAAATCACTACCAAGCTCACTCTATGCAGCCAGCATAACACTTACCCAAAAACCAGATAGGGTCTCACCAAAAAACAAGAATTATAGACCTATCTGTTTGATGAACATTGATGCAAACTACTCAATAAAATTCTATCTAACACAATTCAAAACTAACAAAAAAACTCATATACTATGATCAAATGGGATTGATTCCAGAGTTGTAAAAACTGATTCAGTATGCACAACTCAATTAATGCAATTGAACACATCAGCAGAAGCAAGGACAAGAATGATGTAATCATCACAATAGAGGAAGAAAAAGCATTTTACAAGATTCAACACCTGCTTATGAAAAAAGCTCTGGAGAATGTAGGAATCTATGGTATAGTCCTCAATATAATAAAAAGTCTGTATATGATAAACCTATAGCCAGAATTATACTTAATGGTGAGAAGTTAAAAACATTCCCTCTAAAATCAGGAACTAGACAAGGATGCCCATTCTCTTCATTCCACTTCACATAGTTCATACTGAGAGCAATGAGGTAAGAGAATTCATACTGAGAGCAATGAGGTAAGAGAAAACACATAAAGGGGATCCAAATACTGAAAGAAATAAAGCTATTCATCTTTGCAGACATTATCCTGTATTTAAAGAACCTTATAGATTCCTCATCCAAGGTGTTTGAGTTTATCTGAAACATTGGCAAAGTATCAAGGTATAAAATTAAGCCACAAAAAATAATTAGCTTTCCTATATTGCCAACAATGAGAAGAGCGAGGACCTCTATTGTGAAAACTTTAAAACTGTAAAATAAATTGTAGCAAATTTAAGGAAATGGAAAAATTTTCTATGTTCGGATAGAAAGAATTAACATAGTAAAAAAGGCAATACTTCCCAGCACAATATACAAATTCAATGCATTACCCATCAAAATCACAACAACTTTCTTCAAAGTAACAGAGATACTAATTCTAAAAAATCATATGGAATAATAAAAGATCCAGAATAACAAAAAAAAATCATTATCAAGAAGGACAGTGTTGGAGGTGTATCACTACTAAACTCCAAGCTTTATTACAAAGCCATAGTAATAAAAACACCTTGGTACTGACACAAAAATAGGCATGAGGACCAATGGGACAGAATTGAAGACCCAGAAATGAACCCACAGATGTATAGCCACTTAGACTTTGATAAGGGAGCCAAAAATACAGGATGGAATAGACAGACTCTTCAACAAATGGTACTGGTAATATTGGCTATCTACGTGCAGAAAAATAAAGCTAGATACTTATAATCACCATGCACCAGGATCCATTCCAAATGGATCAAAGACTTCAATGTAAGACCAGATATCATGAAAATTTTATAGGGAGGGGTAGAGGCAACACTATCCCTTCTAGACAGAGGTCTAAACTTACTAAGTAGAGATCCAGGATCACAACAAATCAAAGAAATACTGGATAAATGGGATTGAGAAGAACATACATAGCTAGCAAGTTAAACAGAAAGCCCATGGAATAAGAGAAGATCTTTACTAGCTATGAATCAGACAAGGGCTTCATACCTAAAATCTACTTAGAGCTCAAATAATTAAACACTCAAAAAATAAACTCTCAAATCTTAACAGTGCAATAAATAAATGGGCTATAGACTTAAAGAGAGACTTCTCAGAAGAATAAGTAAGAATGGCCAATAGACACATGAAGAAGTGTTCACCATCTCTGGCCATAAAATAAATGTAAATACAAACAACGTTGAGATTCTACCTCACACAGTTAGAATAGCCATTATCAATAAAACTAACAATAAGAAATGCTGGCAGGGATGCACCCAAAATGGAACTCCATATTACACTGTTGGTGGGGATGTAATCTTGTTAAATTTCTCTGGAAACCAGTATAGGCTTCTCTTAAAGACTAAATGTAGAGCTACCCTATGATCCAGCAATCCCACTCCTGTACATTTAGCTAATTGAACACAAACCATGCTACACTATACCAGCATAACCATTTTCCTTGCAGCATTGTTTACCACAATCAAGATATAGAATCAAACCAAATGCCCCACAGTGGACAAATGGATCAAGAAAATATATACACTATGGAATTCTACTCTTCCATCAGAAAGAAGAGTATCAAACCATTCTTCAGGAAATGGAAGGACTTGGAAAAAGTTATACTGAGCAAAGTAAGTCAGAGCCAAAGAAACATAGGATGCATGGTTTCCCTCATTAGCTATAACTAAATAAATCTACAAGTAAACACAGTGAATGTTTAAAATGTGCGCGCACACACACACACACTGGAACATGATAAATTATAATGAATTGTTGACTTTCACACACTGAGGTCAACTGAGGATATGCACAGGAATGGTAGGCAGAGGCTCTATAGCTATGTGCATATGATCCTGTAAAATAATATTTTATGACGTGAACTCCAAGAAAAGGAAACAAGAGATTTTTTTGTTTCTGTTACTGCTGTTTTTGTTTCCTTTCTTTCTCTTGTGTTTGTATTTGGTATGGTTAAGTAGGGACCAGAAAAGGGTGAACAAATAGAACAGTGGTACTCACTAGACACTGTGTGAAAAATGAACTGTACATCTTGTGTGCAGGAACAGTAGGGAAAACCTGGAAGAGAACAAAGGAAGGGGAGACTTTTTTAAAAAAAATTGTAACCATTGCCTAATTCACCTAACTGCAATCCCTCTGCATATCAATTTCACGATAATAAAAAGAAACTTATAGAAGGAAAGATACATGAAATAAAATAATTCTATCTGAAAAAACTTTGTTGAGTTCAGAGTTTTGTAAGAGTTGTTTCAAAATACAAATTATAGGATAAATGGGCAAGTAGGTGAAAGGGAACGCAAAGAAATAGGGGATTTAATTTAAAAAGAAAAGGCTTTGGAAAAAGTAATTGAGGAAACAAAAAAATGATTCCTTTACATAACAAAGTATTTGGAAAGCAAGAATTGTGTTAATTAGATATTTGTTCCAAAATAGAAAAAGCAGAAGGTAAGATAAACTACAGAATGTTCAAGAAACTAGCAAAGGATATGAGTGTATCTTGAGTTTTATGCCATGCAGCATATAAAACATTAGTAAGATTGGTATGTAATTAGATGCCTGAGCCCCAACTCTTGCAGATCCATTCACCTATTTTGGCCCCCTGCCACAGGCAGCAGCTACAAACATCACACCATCTTTGACCCTCTCTAACAACAGTAAAAATGACAGCAAAAATAATGTAATGACAGTTATAATAGCATCTCAGAGGGAAAACAACAAGAGACATATACTAGACCCCAATTAGGCAGTTAGGACAAAGCTCTACCTGCAAACCAAAGACACAAATCATTTTTCTTGTTCCTGCCTGAGACTGCAGGCTTCTGCCTATCTGGAGACTCTCACATAGCCAGATGTTTTTGTTTTTGTTTTTAATAAAGCTACAAAGCTTGGAGAACCGAAGCTCTTAAAGTGGAAAAAGAAAATGAGAGAAAGTCTTTGAGAATATGAAGAAAGCACTACCCTAGGTATAGAGAGTGGGAGAATTCCTTTTGAAAATCCGTGGTAGACTACTGAGATGCCTCAGGCTTGAGGATATCTGTTTGTTTTTGTCTGTACTTTGTCAGGATGGCTTGAAAACTTCCACATCGTACTAAAAAGGTCCAAGGAATGGCAAGGTACCAACTAAAAAGTCAATTAATTTGTTTAATATACCTGTGTGTTTCGGGTAGGGCATGGAGCTGGCAATTATGGCAGAGATGTTATAACTAATGGACAAAGGTCTAAAAATAACTCAGATATTTTATATAACCTATAGGATCCAGTGTTCAGGTAAGGTTTTACATAGAAATAGACCCTAGAACCCATCTCCAAAAAAGAAAAACCCAACTATTTCAAGAGACTTTCAAGAGACTTTCTTAAAATGGGACTTATTTTCACCTATAGCATTGTTAAAAATTAGATCCATTCTCATTAGGTATATTGGACTCTCCTCATATGACATGGATTATGGGAGGTTCTTCTTAATTAGAGGCTGAAGCACATAAGAGTTCTCATATTAAGACAGCAAATACAGGCCCTTTTGCTAAGTGAAACATTAATAAATGGGTCTGGGAGAGACTCCTAAGTAGCCTAAGAATTCTTGACTTGTGATTATCTGGAAAAAATAAAATTAAATGTCCAGATATTAAAATCCTTTAGGAAAGGCCTTTGTTGTGATTATTTTCTACTTCACAGCTGTCAAGTGGCAGCAAATGCTACCTGGATCCATCACAGCCAGTTAAAACCAACTTCTCCCAAGTAGAAATATAGTCTTGACCTGGCTTCACTGCGCAAGTTCACTCTCAGAAACACCTGCTCACTGTCTCAACAAGACCCTCCCAAATCTCTACCTTTCTTCAGGCTGTGAGATGATAGCCCAGCTTCAGCCTAGATGCTGACTGAGCTACACATGGCAGAAGCATGAGAAATCACTTACCAGCACTGATGAACTATGTTGGCCTCCTCATTTACTCCCCAGATGGCATATGGCTGGAGGTCAGATGACACAATAGCAAAGGGCCTGTAACTAAGAAACTTCACATCACCATCCTAAAATATCTGGTGTCAATTAAGTTTGATATATGTGTGGCCCAAAAGTATGATTGTTCAACCCAATTACACACATCAAATAAGAGGGCACCTGCAGAGGCCAGCCACTGGAGCCCACATGGGGGTCTCTTGGAAAGAGCAATTCAGACTCTAATAAGTGCATGTGTAATGCATCATTGTGCACCCTAACCTATGGATGCCACCGACAACCTCACACTGTCCCAGTGGGGACTGTGTGAACTGGGCTTATTGGCTCAGTAAAAGCCAAAATAAAACAGCATTCCTACAAAAGATTATTGCTACAATAAACTCCATCTCTGGGATTTGTAATCTGGTGAATTTCAATGCCTTTATCACAGAGGACCCTACAGGGGAAAGTGGCTGACAGACTACAATTTATATCTGCGGATGGGTCAGGGACGTTGCATTCCTATTTTATTTCAAGAGTTACTGCCACCCAAAAAGCTGAGTCTATGAATATTACTACGTGGCCCAGAGTTCAGGACTGATCAGAACCCGCCTAGGAGGCATCTTTCATAAGAACCTCGCCTCACAATAAAGGACACAGATATCAGAACCAGACCTTAATGTACTCCTTCAGAGAACCCATACCCAGGCTGGAAAAGGTGTCCACTCACAAAAATCTCCACCTGCAGGCTATGAATGCAGGGCCTTGTCTATGGGCCTGGAAGATACCAAGGACTCTTTGAATGCTTCTAACTAGATCAGAAACAGTCCAAGTGGAACAACTGTGGATATCAGTACCATGAAGTGATACATGCTGTACAGGATAGGAGCTGGCACCGATGCATGCTGAAAAATCACACCACATATGGGTGGTGAGGTTGTTGTCCCTGGAAGGCAAGCGTGTTCTCCTCTATAAGCTGCAGTATGGCTACTGCGTACAGGGCTGAGAGCTCTGAGAGGCCAGGAAAGGACTACAGGGAGGAGACGCAGGAGCCCAGGAAAAAGATGGCACCCTGGACAGTTTGCTGCCTGGTCAATGTAGGACCAGGTGAACCACTGCCCTTCGGGTACTGCCCCACCAAACCCTGGCTGTCCCCTGCGGTCTCTGAACCTGTGAGGATTTGTGGGGACCGCGGCTTTCCGGATGCCAAGCAGAACGCATTTGGGGCCTATGGTCCCTGAGGGGCGCCGCCTGGGCTTTGGAGACAAAGATGGCGGCCGATGTCACACTACCTGCTTTGTGGCCTCAGAACCGAGCAGTCCAACACTCAGTCCGCACGCGTGTCCGGAGGCTAGGGAAGCCCCCTTCTTCACCCTCTGAGAAGTTGAGGTGTCTCAGAGTTTCTACCAGCAGGTTCTCACTTCGGGACAAACAGCATGGCTGCCAGGATGTTGTCGGTGGGAGTCCCGCGGAAGTGGAGCCTGTGGAAGGAGTGGGGAAGGGAGTGGGTGAATCCCTGCCTGTGATTGGCTACGTGCATATCACATGACCCATCCAACATGTCCGGAGGCTGGGCTATTATGCCCTTTGTCCAGGCGTGTGGCTGCCTACCCCTCCTCCCCTAACCCCTCCTCAGGCCTCTGTCCCAATCTGTAGGAGTCTGCACTGTGTTACCCAGTCTTGAGAGGGGCCCAGCTAGATCTTTAGGAGTTGAGTCTGGAGTTGTGTTCCTGAGTTGGCTGGAGAATTCCTCAGAGACTGCCGGAGTCTACAGAAATTTGATCGCTTCCATTCCCAGGAATCCAATGGAGTTGTTGGGAAAAGTTTGCCAATGTCTGCCAAAATTGGAAAGCAGCTTTTGATCTGAGTCTAATGAGAATTTTTGGGAGGAGTCTGCTAGACTCTGACTGAGAATTCCAAATTCTGTTAGAGTCCTTGGAAGGTGTTTGAGGCAGTCTTCTGGAGTCTATAACAAGAAAATACATAATGTTGAAATGTGAACGTCGTAGCTAGAACTCCATTTCATGGACATTAGGTGATTGGCATATTATTTTATTCTACTTTTTAAATTAGCTGCTATGACCTCTACAGTCCTTCAGTTGAATCATATACACTTATTTCATTTTATTATACGGGTATACTATGTAATATAGAATGGAAATTGAATAAAATATGTTATATAATATGCACTATATAATATATAAAACATACTACATAAAATATAAAATAATATATTATATTCTAAATGATATTGGATATAGATATGCATGCAAAGAATGTCTTATTGTATACCCTAAAGTGTTCCCACCACAAATTCATTCTGGCTCTGACTCACTGGGACACATTAGATGACAGGAAAACAGTATGAGAAACAGTAGCTAGAAATTCAGAGACAGAAACTGTATTCATTTTATATAGTTACACAGGACAGAGTTTGGTTATTTTTTGCTTACAGAGGGCAGGGCATGATGTTTCACTCTAGTTATAGAGGATAGTTGTGGTTTTGCCCTGACTGTGGAGAGTGGGACCTACTATGCACATTGGTGGGTGATGGCCTGGGTGTTTGGCTTTGCTAGTGGGCTCTGAATGGCAGAACCTGATGATCTTCACCTGTATTTCAAAAATAGAGAGCAGGTTATGGTAAAGTTAAGCAGTTTACAAGGGCCAAAGATGCCCTGATGTGCGGAGGCTCTGATGAGCAAGGCCTTTCAGTTGCACCTGGCTGGTTTCTACTGGATATTCAGGATGGTACCTAGCGGTTTGGCATAGTTCCACAGTACTGTCATTTCTCCTGGAAAATATAAGACCTGGTGATATACTGTAGCTAGAGAGGATAGAGTCTGTTGGCGTGGTCTTTCCTGTGGGCTCTAAAAGGCAGGGCCTAGTGTAATGGGATGGGAAGAACAACAACTGGTTGTACAGTTGGCATTTGAAGGATAGGACCTGCTGATTTGGCCTGGCTACTAGACAAGGGCTTTGTATTTTAGGCAGGATAAAGAGAGGAGGACCTGGTTGATTGCACTGCTTGCCAAGGGCAGGATCTATACTGATTGCTTGACTGACAGTGGCAGGGATAGTTGGTTTGGCCTGGCTGAGAAGGACAGGATCTTCCAGCTTAATGAAGCTTTAACTTTCTACAGGAGAAACTTGCATAGATATGTGACTATTTTGAGATGAATGATGAGGTCTTGTTCATTGTTTTTGGGGTGCTGTGGGTGCAAGGTGTAGTACCTGGTATGTTTAAGTGACATATGGGAGCCCCGAGGGACTAAATGACTTGGTTTCAGAGATTGGGGTAATCAAGGACTGCTCTGTTGGTCTGGTCACAGAGATCAGGGACTGGGGTAGAGACCACACTGTGGGGATCAGAACCTACTTAGGAAAGAGGGACAGGGAAATCAAGGCTGATACCCAAAGGAAGACTGTGAAGAAGGCAGCCTGGCTGAATTATCCTGCTTCAGAAATTGTAGCCTGTCAGGTTAGCATGGCTAATAGAATCAGGGATGGGGCTGGGGATATGGCCTAGTGGCAAGAGTGCTTGCCTCATATACATGAGGCCCTAGGTTCGATTCCCCAGCACCACATATACAGAAAATGGCCAGAAGTGGCGCTGTGGCTCAAGTGGCAGAGTGCTAGCCTTGAGCAAGAAGAAGCCAGGGACAGTGCTCAGGCCCTGAGTCCAAGCCCCAGGACTGGTCAAAAAAAGAATCAGGGATGAAGACAAAGACGCACTAGTGAAAATGAGGCCTGGAAGAGTGTCTTGTTTTCTGAGATTGGATGTTACACACACGGAGAGCCTGGAGACCAATATTTTCCAGGATTTCATGCCTGTGTAGGTCAGAGATGGAACTGAATTTTTTGCTAAAGGTTAAGGGGCCTTGCAGAGGGGAAAAGTGGCAGAGAACGCTGCTTGCACTAGCAGGACAATTCGGTGGGGGAGGGGTTAGGACTTTCCATGGTGTGTGAAAGGTGGGCACATAGAGTAATGAACCCATAGAAATCACAGCTGAACAATGATGCTCTACTGTGAAGAAGGGGGCCCAGGAAATTGTCCCGGTTGTAGATATATATATATGGCTGGAAGTTGATCAGGTTGGGAATTATCTGTACTGCTATGGTGAACAGGACCTTGTTCTGTGGCCTGATTAAAGGCCTGAGTAATGTGTAACTGGAGGTTAAAATCTGTGCAGATAGGGCAGAAGCTGCAATCAGGGAATTTCTGAATGTCCTGGAAAAGGAAATCAGGAATCAGGGTCATACCCTGAGTAAGTTCTGAGAACATGGCCAGAGGAAGTGGTGTAGATATTTATCCCTGGACAGGTAGCACCATCTTGGGGATCTAGGACTCTGTGGGTAGTTTGACTGAGAATTTATTCCAAGGAGCAGTGTAGCACTCAGGGCCTTTCTGGATGGCTAAGCTGTACAGTTGAAACAATGTACTGTGAACCACATGGTTGGGGTCTTTCCAGATTTTCCTGGTTGGTACAACCACAGAAAAGTATTAGACACAGCAGAAAACTGGGCCTAGTTTAATGGCCTTGTTGCAGACATCTGACTCTGCCAATGTGACAGGGCCATGGTAGTCATAATCAACCAAATGGAGACAATGATGCCAATAAGTGCCTTCATGTATGGCCCAGTCATAAAGATCAGAAAAAAACCCTGGTGAAATGCTCTGGACAGTACTGCCAAGTCCAATGGCCTGGCTGTTAAGATCAGATCCTACATGGGTGTCAAGAACACAGAAATGGGGACTGCTATTAGTATATCACCATGGAGATCAATGCTGTACCTGGGTATGCTGCTACAGGAAAAGTTGCCTGACATGTGACCTAGTTGTAATAGGTCTGGCCTACCAAGTTAGATAATCCCTGAAAATCTGGGCATTCCATGGCATAGGTTTTGGGCAATTCAATCTTCTTGGATGGCCTGGATATAGAAATCAGAAACAGACTGAAATTGCAGAGGTCAGCACCTAGTCCATATGGAATGCTTGTTGATCTCCAAACCTTCCCCTAAGGTAATGTCACAGCTGTTTTGTTGGCCTGGATACAGATATCATGACTTGCCTAGGTGCCACAACCACAGAAACTGGTACCAGTCATATTCCCCTATTAGGAAGAATGTGGCCTGGTGTAGTGACCCTACTTCAGGTATCTTGGCCAACACAGGGTTCTCATCGTCAAGTTCTGTCAGGGAAGCAAAACCAGCATGATCAGAACCTGACTGGGTTGGGCTATGGATGCAGCCTCTGTAAGAGCCTTCCTGCACAATCTAACCACAGAGATTAGAGACAGACCTTGAGGCTCTGTACTTGGCTTGACAAATGTGCCTGGTGAAGAAAACCTCTCTGGGCCCCATCTGACTAAGGTTCAGGGCTTTTCATTTTTTTTCTTTTGTCTGTCATGGGGCTTGAACTCTGGGCCTGGGCGCTGTCCCTGAGCTCTTCAGTTCAAGGCTAATGCTCTACCACTTGAGCTACAGCAAAACTTCTGGTTTTCTGGTGGTTAAATAGAGATAAGAGTCTCATGGACTTTCCTGCCTGGGCTGGCTTTGAACTGTGATCCTCATATCGCAGCCTCCTGAGTAGCTAGGGTTACCGATGTGAGCCCCTGCTACCTAGCAGTTCAAGGCTTTTCTATGGGCCTATTTTCAGATGGCTGAGCTTCTCTAATTGGTCATTCACAGATCAGAAACTGTACATACAAAATGCTCATGCACATCAGGTCCTTGAGCCAATCCATGTCTTTGCTGAGCAGGACCTAATAGAGATGCATGCCTGAGGAGAATACCACCTGGTGCAGCAGGTGGGGTACTGGCCTTACAGAGGATAGGCCCTAGATGGGATGGGTATCTTCTTCCAGAAGCCACAGGTTGTCTGCTGCTACAGAGCTGAGAGGTCTAAGATGCCAGTGGAGGAGTCCAGGGAGGGAGAGTGGGAGCTCCAGGAATTAGATGGTTTTGCTGCCTGGTCTCTGCAGAAGTGATTCCCATCAAAGTTGTCCTTGAGGTTCTGTGTCTGCCAATCATTCCACCCAGATGACACAGTTTAGTTTTTGGATTGTTCCAAGGATCCCTAAACTCCCCTATGATCCTCAGACATCAAAGGGTTTTGTAGAGGCCCTGGCTTTCTTATGCATGACTAGAATATACTTCCTTGCTGCCATTGTAGTGGGAGGCACTTCATCTTCAGAAATGGAAATGGATGCTGATGCCATGGTACAGTCTCTCCCTGCAAGTGGACTAGGAAAGTCTCGTTCAGCACTCCACATAGCTGAGGTGCTTGGTTTGTCTCTAGTGGCAGGTCCTCACTCTGGGGCAAACAGCATGCCTGCCATGGAGTCCTCAGCTGGAGACATGTGGAGGGAAACCCTGTGGAAGGGGTGGGGTGAAATGGAAGAATCCCTGTCTGACAGACTAGTCATACTTCACTTGTTACTTTCAATGGGCCAGGGGACTGGGATGTGCACCCCACCCTCTCTCTAGTGTCTTGTTAACCTAACCTCCCTTCCTGTCTTATGTCTACTAAAGTCTTACCAATTCCTTGAGATGAGTCACATATCTAGTTAGGAAGAGTCTTTGGGAAAAGTCAGATGAAACGTATTAAAGGAGTTTGCCAAGTTCTGATGGGGATCTTTGGGTAAAGGCTGCCAGACTACCATACTCTTCTGCAGTCTGATAGACTCTATGGGAGGAGACTGCTGGAGTCTACTAAAGTCTCCTCTGGTCTGATAGAGTCTTTGAGAGAAGTTTGCCTATATCTGTCTGAGTCTGTAATACCAAGTTACATAATGTCTAAGTGTGAATATATGAGCTAGAACTCCAGTTCAGAGACCTTAAGTGATTGACACATATTTCACTACACTTTCAAAAATAAGATAGTAAATGAAGTGAGCCAGACCCAAAGAAACATATGCTCTCTGGTTTCTCTCATTGGTAATGATTAGTACATGTGTAGGATAGTCCTAGCAGAGGATCACAATAGCTCAATGACTATATACATATGATCACATAAGATGATATTAAGTTAAATGAACTCCAAGATATGAAAACAAGTGGTTGATCATTGCTTTTGTTATTTTAATGTACTATGAGAGATTACTTCTTTTTCTTTTGTTTATCTTCCCTATGGTTTAGCCAGTGTTGTTACTGTATTTGATTTTGTTAGTTAGGGTATTGTTTTGCATTTAGATGAATTAGGGAACATCAAAATGATGAGACAAAGGATAAAAGGCAAACCAATGCAACAGATGTACTCACAAGACATTACGTTGGAAAGTAAATGTACAACTCACTCAGGGGGAGGTGACTGGGGAAGAGGGAAGGTGGGAGAAAAATGAAGGAGAAGGTAACAAGTTCAACAAGAAATGTACTTACTGCCTTTTGTATGTAATTGTAACCCCTCTGTACATCACATTGACATAAAATTAAATTTAAAAAATAGTATGACCTTTATATTCTTTCATTTTGAATTATATTTCATCTTGTATTATATGTATAATCTATTACATATATGCATATACTATACAACATAAACCTGCATTATGTTAATCAATGTGTTCTTATTTAATTTGTATTATATAGCATGTAGTACATAATACATAGTGTATAGTATCTACTGCTGTGGGGGAAGAAGAATAGCTGAACTGAAACTATGGGAGGGGAGACTGAGCCCTCTGGACAAAGCAGCACATACAATGTGGGTGAAAACTTCACATTCTTGAAGTCAGCCAATAAAATACTATGTAAACATATAGTAGATAAGCAGGCAGAAGGATACAAAATACAAGGGGCCTTTGTTCTAGGTTCCAAATTTGGGAGGAAATGTATCTGCCAATTGTGTGCTAGCATAACAAAGTGCTTCCTGTAACAGAGCCTGGTGTTACATTTCATTTGGGAACTCACTACATTTGGGATTTGAGATGGTTATTTTGAAACTCTCTTGCTGTTGGAGCTGGCTTCATGGGCACCCAGGAGGAGAATACTCTCAAGTGCATCCAGAACTCTTGATCTGAGGGGGGTGATAATTCTTCCAGGCAACCTTAGAGAGGAGCTCACCCTTCAATGTGCAATGGAATGTGGGTCACAGGAATGACTTCTGGGTGCCTTGTCTTACAGTCAGGAAAGAACAAAGTTCAATGTGGTTCTTGCCCTTAAGCAGCAGAGAAAGGGCCTAATCACTCCCTATGGAGACACCTGAGTAACCCCATGGGTTGCTAGGGAGAAAACATCCCTCTGGTCCAGGGTGCAACACAGGACTATTGTGTATTCCTCACGTTTCAAGCTCTGACACGGCATGTGTTTAATGTGGGTGTGTGAGATAACGGCCAGAGCCAGTGAGGAGACACAGTGTAACTGGACTTCCTGAACAAGTCATAGAGTAGGCCACAAATAATCTTCCTCTGTATTTCAAGAGAGAAGGCCACCTACCTCTCTATTCCAGATCATTTTGTGTCTGTCTTGTCATCTCATAAAGGGAGAAGATGGTTGGAAAATAGTAATGTCATCCCTTCAGAATGCATACTTACAATTTTTAAGAAGGGATTTTGTGGAGACTCTAAATTAAATTAAGTGAACTCCTAGAAAATTCAGAGTCCTTTGTGAGTCACAGTAGCTCTCCCTTTGGTGTAGAATGGGCCCCTGGAGAGATACTAGACACCTCTGTGAACTTCTGTAAAGTTTATAAAATAATTTTGGAGAGGTACCTTCCCCTCCCCTTAGGAATCCAGATTGGGTACCACCCTCCCAATGTTCTTTTTCAATACTGCCAAATTATTACATTCATATTAAAAGAGTAGTGCTAAGGCATTAGTTCTGTGCCATCATTTCAACCTAGTCCTTGAAAAAAATGCTAGTCAACCATTTAAATTAATGTACTTGATTATTGATGTTATTTTTAATCTATCAAGCTTTGGGCAAAATATGCAATTTGCCACTGAAACACTAGAAAATTTATGGCCAAATTTCATTTTTTAACTCAATATGGTATGTGATTTATATCATATAATTTTCCTTTTTTGTGCACATGTATGATTGATTGCATTAAATACATGCCTTAATGCATACAAATTGTAACCACTGTAATTAAGAATTACCTGCTGAGTAGTTTAAAGGAACAAAGGGCAGCTTTAAACACAAACCCAAAAACAGATCTTAAGAGTTGGTACTCACCTGGGTGCTGGTGATTCACTCCTGTAATCTTAGTTACTCAGGAGGCTGAGACCTGAGGATCAAGGTTCAAAGCCAGCCCAGTCAGGAAAGTCCATGAAACTCTTATCTCCAATTAACCACCAGAAAACCGAAGTTTTGTGTGGCTCAAGTTGTAGAGCACTAGCCTTGAGCTGAAGAGCTCAGGGACAGGGCCCAGGCCCAGAGTTCAAGCCTCACGACCTACCAAAAAAAAAAACCCAAACATTTAGTACTAAAAATGAAAAAAAGATTAAAGTTGCCTTTTTTAATAAATACAAAATATTTTCTATAAGAACAACTTTGTTTTTTGTTTACAGGTTTTTATGAATTATTTCAAAACAAATTAAAGAAAAAATTAGTAAGATAGTGATAAGGGAATGTAAAGAAACAGGAAAATTGATTTAAAAGGCTTTGGAAAACGCAATATATGGTTTTCTTTGGACAAGAAAGGATTTGAAATGTAAGAATTGTCTTAAATGTTTATTGCCAAATAGCAGAGTATATGACTATATTATGAGGTTTATATGATAGAGCTTATAAAATACTAATAAAATTGGTATATAATTAGTTGCCTATGCTGTTCCTCTTATAAATTCCCAGAGTACTCTCACATACTTTGGTCCCTTCCCAAAGGAAGCAGCCACAATGGTCATCCTCCTTTGGACACCTCTATAAAATGACAGTAAAGAATCTAATGACAGAGGTGGGACTGTGGCTTATTGGTAGAGTGCTTGCCTAGCATGCATGAAGCCCTGGGTTTGATTCCTCAGCACCACATAAACAGAAAAAGCCAGAAGTGGCGCTGTGGCTCAAGTGGTAAGGTGCTAGCCTTGAGAAAAAGGAAGACAGAGAGAGTGCTCAAGTACTGAACTCAAGCCCCAGGACCGGCAAAAATAATTTTAAAAGAATCTAATGACAGTTAAAATGATGTTGGAAAGGTAAAACAATGAAGAAAAGATATTGGACCCCAGTTATACAGTTAGGAGAAAGCTGTACATAGAAAAAAGAAAGATCAGTTGCCTTTTTTGCTTCTTCCTGGGGCAGCAGTTTTCTGCCACATCTGGCTCTCTAAGTTCTCTCTCAGTCATACTTCTCCATAAAGATACAAACTGAAGCCTTTAAAGTGGAAAAACAAACCAAAACAGAAGAAGACGCTTTGAGGAGATCAATAAAATCACTTCCCTAGGTACAGAGTGTGGCAGGGACTCTTTTTAAAAACTTCACTGTAGACTTTAATCAGATGCATCAGGCTTGATATATGTTGGTGTTTTTCTGTTACCTTCTTAGGATGAGTGGAGGTCTTCCCAACATGGACTAAATAGGCCTGAGGAGTGACAAAGTACCTGTTAAAACAAAACTAACCCTTGATTTATAATACCTGTGTGTACTGTGTGGGGTGTGGGGCTGGGAATTATGGCAGAGGTACCACTTATGGAAAAATGTCTAAAAAATGACAGGATAATTATAGCCTGTTGGTCCCAGGGTTCATGAAAGATAAAACATAGAAATAGACCTTATAACTGAACTTAAAAAATATGTCAGGAAACTCAACTAAAATGGGATTTATTTTTACCTCTAGCATTGTTAAAAATCAGGCCTGGTCCCACTACGCAGATGGACCTGTCATCATATGAAATATACTATGGGATGTTGTCTCACTGAATTAGAGGATTAAGGGGGAATGTATAGCAGTTAAGACATCTCACTGCAAGACCTCAAATACAAGCCCACTGGCTTACCAAAAAAATTAATGAAATTATCTAAGAGAGACTTCCTGTTAGGGAAAAGGATAAATTTGAAAGTTGAGAAGAATGAAAACAGACAAAGACATGGACCTCATGGACCTAATGAAAGGTGAATAGGTGACCTGAGCAGACTTAGGAGACATACTGGGGGCAAGGGGCAAGGGACTTTAAGTTAGATCATGGGTGGGGTAGGGTCAAAGGTGGATAGATGGTATGTGCTTCGCAAGTTTGTTGTTTCAGACTGAAGTTGATTGTACAGGCCTTGTTCCAGGAATCTACTGTTGAGTAAGTCCCCTGCTCAGCCAGGTGTGGGCTGCTTGAAGGAACTCAGATGACTGTCACTTGGGAAGTGGTAGAGTAGGCTTTTTGAGATGGCATATTCCCATCATTTGAGACCCTGGGGGAGCATAAAAGATTGAGGGGTGTCATGGTCTTTTCTGGCTACTTCTTGCGGACATAGGGACGCCAAGAAATCACTGGGGCTGGGGTTTTCAGGGTCTGGGTATGCACTAGGTAGAGTGGTATAAATGAAGCCTCGGGTTGCCTGTAATAATAGGATGGCCTTGACTTGTTCCTGGCTGGTAGTCTGGCTAAGGATAGTCAGTCTGTTAAAGAGAAACTTTTGAAAAAGATTAAGAAAACAGGGTCCAAGTAGGAGGAACAAGAGAATTACTGTTAAAGGTCCTAGTTGGGGGGCAACCAGGTGGACCATGGTGAAAGGGAATCCTACCATCATGTCCAGTAGAGTGATTCACATTGATGGTTGAAGTGTTCCTGCAATTGAGTTAGGATTTCTTAGACTACTCCTAATTCATTAGCATAGAAACAGGTTCTTCCAATAAAAAGGCACAAAGTTCCCCTTGTGCAGCAGTGAGTATATAAAGCCAGCATCTACTTTGGAGGACAACCATGGCCAGTGAGTTGAGTTGTAATTGTAAGGCCAAGGGTGACTGGATAAGAACTGTAAGGTCCTCTGTGACCTGCCGTGTCACTCCCTGGTGCTGGACTTGTGACACTCCAATACTAGAGGCTCTGAGGACTGAGCCTCATGTGTCTACTAGATCTACAATGAAAGGAATGGCAACAGTAGGGGAGCATTGACAATGTTGAGAAGGCCTCCAGATGAGCAGATTAATCCCTGGAGAGGACTGTGAGATCAGGCAAAAGGCTGACAAGGTGGCAGGACTGGTTGATAGGAATGTTACAGGAAAACACACTCTAGTCACAAGCCAAAAGTTCTATTTGGAGCACAAACTGAGTTATTCCATACTGCTCAACTAGGGGCAGGAAGGAAGCTTTCTGGAGACTGGGTAGGGTAGAGCATGGTGAGCTTGTTAAGAATAATATCCAGGGTCTGGGAATGTGGCTTAGTGGTAGAGTGCTTGCGTAGCATGCATGAAGCCCTGGGTTTGATTCCTCAGTACCACATAAACAGAAAAGGCCAGAAGTGGCACTGTGGCTCTAGTGGTAGAGCACTATCCTTGGGCAAAAGAAGCTCAGAGATACTTCCTAGGCCTGGAGTTCAAACCCCAGGACTGGTAAAAAAGATAAAAATTTAAAAAATAAAGAATAACATCCAAATATTGTGTGGGGGCAGACTTTGTACCAATCTAGCAATCAGATGCTAGAGGTGAAATTGAGTGGTGAAGGGCTTGATGGGAGGCCTTAATCATTTCTTGCAGATGGATTACAAACCTCTGCCAAGTATGGATGGAAAACCAGAAAAGTGCCAAGGAAAACTGTTCTGTCCCTGATCCTGGGAATTAACCATTAGGTTAGGAGAGAAGCTGGATATAAACTTGACCATAGAATCAGTTGACAATGGCCCATATTGTCACAGAAGGAGAACAATACCTGCAGTCCACATGGTATCCTTGAACTGTAGCATGGAGTTGATGAGAAATATGCATTATTTATCAGGACAAGACTCCTGAACATGAACTTTGTGTTTAAGGGAAATCTGTAAATTTGGGTGAGGCTTATGGTGATATATAGCCATTCCTCTCATACCTGGGTAGATAGCAGCCCCTGAGTCACAGTCCCATTCCAGGGAACAGAACTGAGGGCATATTGTAGGTTGTTTAGATGAGGGTCTTCCAAAAATGTAAAAACCTGGAACCAGAAGTGAGAATGGGGCCTGTGGTGTGAACATCATCACCAGTGGGTGTCCTAGGAACCATCCATGAGTTGACATCCATCAAATAAGTGATCCACTTAGGAGGTGCTTCCATCACAAGTGGATAAGGGGAAGAATTTGAAGTGCTCATTTGCCCTTAGGAGTGATATGGGAAATATTCCTCCCAGCCAGAAATCAAAGTAGAGAAAAGAGGCAAAAGACGTGTGGAAACATGATCCTCAAATGCATAGGGAGCAATAGTATAAAGTAGGATGAGCAAACAAAAGGAGAAAAAAAGAGATTTACATGGGAGTACAGTTCATAAATGTGCCCTGAAGCCACAGGTCAGTGATATAGGAGAGAAAGGACTCTACAGTCAAAGGGTCTGGGAGGCCAAAATGAGTATCCCCAATAAGGTTGGCAATAAATTTAGCAAACTGCTGTGCAGAGACTACCTTACCCAGTCTAGTCTGATGGAACATGTCAGGTCGGCTCCTCTGTAAGAGGGGAAGACTGGTAATTGTTAAGGATGTGGGCCCTGTGGAGATAGGAAATATTGTGGTGACTTGGAGCACTAGAGTCTAGCAATATGAATAAAGGATGGATGGCCTTTGAGTTTTGCAAAAGTGGGTGTTGTGAGGATAACTAGAAGGGGCCCAAACATTGGGCTGAAGGGAGGAAGATTGTGTGGGCTGGAGGTAGTAGAAATACACTTACTGTACCACCTGTAAAAGAGGATGCATGGATTTCTTGGCATGGAGGCTCCGGTGCAAACTTGGGGAGAGAGTGGTCTGTATGCTGCCCAAGTGATTCTTGAAGGGAGGATAGGAGAGCAAACATGAGTGGAATTGGGAGAGCAGAGGAGGAGAGAGATTATAGCCCATAGGGAAAGTAGAGACCTCCAGTAAAGGATGTCAAAGGGATTCAGTTGAAGATGCTTTCTTGGTAGGGCTAGCAATTTAAGGAAGAAGTAAACTCAAGCCTGTTATAGGACTGAAGAGATGTTAGAAGGCCAAAACAGGGGATGATTTCTTTTATTAACATAGAAGCCACATTGGCAGCTCTTTGGTTGGTGGTAGGAAATACCTCAACCCAACTGGAGAAGGTGCCCACCAAGACCTGTAAATATTTAAACCTCTTTACTGGGGGCATGTGGGTAAAATCAAATTGCCAGATGGCGGCAGGAAGGGAACACCTGGCCTGGTGAGTGGGGAAGGAAGGAGATGTTGGATTCAAATTGGGGTGAGATTTCTGGCAGACAGTATAGGATTTGGTCAATTCTCATAAGAACCTTTGATCCTCAAAAATTAGGTAAACTTGAGGTTTTATGAAAGAGGCTAGGGAGTACAGATTAGGATGGAACAAGTGGTGCAAATATCTGAGAACGAAAGAGGATTGCCTTGGTAATACTAGGAGATTCTGAAGGTATCACTAGTCTTGTTCCCTGCTTCCCTGTTGAGAAATGAAGTCCTTCTGCTTTTCTAGAGAATAGGAAAGTTGGAGAAGAGCAGGAGATTGAACCAAAAAGAGGTATTATGGTACAAGGAGAGACCCTGGGCTTCCTCCTTCACCAATTTGTCAGCCTAATTATTGGATTGGGATATATAAAGACCATCCTGCTGGTGCTTCTTACTGTGAATCATAGCTGCTTCAGAGGGGAAGAAAGCTGGCCACTGGAGTTCTTCAATGAGATTCCCATCAACAATGGGAGTGCTCTTTTGAGTCAGGTAACCTCTTTCTCTCCAAATAAAAATGTTGGAGTGAATAATATTGTAGGCATATTATGAATGTGTGTAAATGTTAATGTCCTTGCTTTTGGCCAAAGACAGGGATCTCTTTAAGGCCATGAATTTCACTTTTTGGGATGAAATTTGAGGGCATAGAGAAGCTGCTTCTATTACTTTGCAGGGAAGAAAGCAAGAGATCATCATGGTATCCTTCGATAATTGTGTATCCCAGATGGAAGGGATGAGGTTTTTGTGAGCTACCATCTATAAACCATTCAGGGTCTCCAGAGAAATGAGCAACATGAATATGGTGAAAGGGTTCAGAGTTATATTGATGGCTTCCATATAGGAGTGCAGATTATCAGAGGGGTGCTGACTGGTAGGGCGAGAGTAGGGGAAAGAGACTTGGGAATACAATAGAATAGCTTCAGGTAATTGTAGCCTGGAGCGGGGTATAGATAAGAAAGCTCTGTGGCTAAGTAGGTCACCTGCTCACTCCCTCAATAAGATCCTCCAAAATCTCCAGCTCTCTCCAGACAATGAGGTAGTAACCCTGCTTTAGTCATCACAGAAGCTGACTAATTTACACATTGCAGAAGTTTGAGAATCAACCAATTACCTGAATAGATGAACTATATAGGTCTCCTCATGCTCCAGATGACAAATGGGTGGAGGTCAGAAGCCACAACAGTTAGTAAAGGGTCTGTAATGAAGAAAATCTACATCAATACTCTGAAATTGTTCGTGTCAATTCAATGTGATGTATGTACGGCCCCAAAAATATGTTTGGCTCACCCCAATTGTATATAATAAGTAAGAGGGCACCTGTAGAGGCCAGCCCACTCTGGCCTACGTGGGGGCCTATAATCGAATTGGCAATATAGACCCTGATAAGTACACATGTAATGCATCCCTGTGTACCCTAAGCTATGGATTCATCCCACAACCTCATAATGTTCCAGCAGGGACTTTTGTGAGCTGGGCTTCTTGGTTCAGTAAAAGCCAAAATAAAACAGCACTCCTACAAAAGGATTTCATTACATCAGACTGTACCTCTAGGATTTGTAATCCTGTGAATTTCACAATGGGTTAATTAGGAGGTGGAACTCTGGCTCAGAGTAGTAGGTCACTAGCTTTGAGCGAATAAGATCAGGAACAGTGCCCAGGCCCTGAGTTCAAGCCCCATGTCAGACAAAAAAATTAAAATGACAATGGGTTAATTAGTCAGAGGACCCTACATGGAAAAGTAGCTGACAGATTACAATCTATATCTATGGATGGGGCAGGGGCTATTTCAGAAGGGTCACTGTCAATATAAATCTGAGTCTATGAGGAGATGGGAAAGACAGAGGACTAAATATCCTCCACAACCAAAAACATGTTCATGGAGTTATCATGTACTATAGTTCAATCTTCAAATGGCCCCTGCTTAGTCTTTGGAGGGAAGAGTCAATGGTATTGGGAGAAAATATGTTGGAACCCCAGGTACACTATGTTGCAAGTATGTTTCCCAATAAAATAGCACCAGGTGGGGCTGGGAATATGGCCTAGTGGCAGGAGTGCTTGCCTCGTATACATGAAGCCCTGGGTTCGATTCCTCAGCACCACATATATAGAACAAGGCCAGAAGAGGCGCTGTGGCTCAAGTGGCAGAGTGGTATCCTTGAGCAAACAGAAGCCAGGGATAGTGCTCAGACCCTGAGTCCAAGTGCCAGGACTGGCAAATAAAAAAGGGGGGGAGCACCAGGTGAGGCATTCTAAACTTTTTTCTATTATTAAAAGGTCCTGCCTTGCATTATTAAAAATTCAGTTTAAGGACTGGTGGAAAAATTGACATATTTGGGTCAAAATTCTGTAACAGTTCATGCTAGGAGACTAAATGGTGGGGAAGGTCCAAACTATACTAAAGTGGCCCTGCACCCTCCATCTAGTTTCACACATCCCCAGGTGCATGAAATGATGCCATGATTTAGGTAAACTGGGAAGCCTCTGGATATTATTGGATTTGTAAGAAAATAATACATTGTTTTTACTGAAATACTGGGCAGAAGTGCACACTGACCAGGGAAACAGATTCCAGTCTACAAAATTTATGCACTCTGGCAAGAGCAGCAAGCATTACAAATTGGCCAATGGACATGTTAAACCATTAAAAATGGTTATAGTTTAGTCTTATGAAACTTCTAGAACTCTCACTCTATAAGCCCAACAGTGTGTCTAAGACACATAATGCTATCTAACTAAATTTCTTAAACTATTTACTGGCCTCTGAAGGCAGAGTATGTAGGATGTTTAACCTATGAAATTGTTTACAGATTAATAATAAAAGCCAAATCATAAAAGAGTTCATCGATCTGGGCTGGGATGTAGTTCAGTGGCAAAGCGCTTGCCTAGCAAGTGCAATGTCCTGGGTTTGATCCCCAGTAGCAAAAAAGAAAAGGCAAAAAACATACAGTTAAAAAAAAAGTTCACCAATCAAATGAAAAAAATTGCCCAGGTCCCCATCTAAACCTGAAAGTGTTGGAACATGGTAAATATTTTGATGGTGGTTATCAAATATTAAGAGTACTCTAGTCCATTTATTGAGTTGTTTTATGAATATTTGTTTTAATTTTTTGAGGAGTTTAATTTTTTTGAAGTACATTTGTCTGATGAATAGCTAGTACAGATCTTTTCCCATTCTGTGGGAATCTTGCTACCTATGTCCTTTGCCATACAGAAACTCTTCAGTTTGATATAATCCCATTTATCCAGTCTTTCTTTGATTTGTTGGATCTTTAAAGGGAGACTTCTGGATTCTGGATATTTAAAGTGAAACTTCCCAGACGACTTTTCAGAAGATTCTGGATATTTAAAGGGAGGCTCTCAGAAGAAGTAGTAAGAATGGTCAATAAACACACAAACAGATATTCAACATTTCTAGCCATAAGAGAAATGCAAATCATGACAACATTGAGATTCTACTTCACCCCAGTCAGAATGGCCTTTATCAAGAAAACCAACAACAGCAGATACTGTGGCTAAAAAGGGAAGCTACATCAGTGTTGGTAGGAATGTAAACTTGTTCAACCACTCTGGAAAGTTGTTTGGAGCTTCCTCAAAAGACTAAACACAGAGCTTCCCTATGACCCAGCAATCCCAATCCTGGGCATTTATCCAATTGACCACAAACCAGACCACCCTAATTCCACCAGCACAACCATGTTCATTGCAACATTGTTTACCATAGTTAAGATATGGAATCAACCCATATGCCCCTCAGTGGACCAATGGATCAAGAAAATGTGGTATATATACACAATGGAATTATATGCTTCCATCAGAAAGAATGACATTATCCCATTTGTAAGGAAGTGGAAAGACTAGGAAATTTTTTAATTAAATGAAGTAAACCAGACCCAAAGAAACAGGTTGCATGGTTTCCCTTACATGTAATAATTACAATGTGCCTATACAGCTAAAGTAAACCCAATGGATAGTTAAAAAAAAAACTTCACTTGGACATGATGAATTAAACAGACTCTGAATATTCACACAGTAATGCCAAAAAGGTTATTCATAGGAGAAGATCACCAGGGCTCAATCGCCATGTGTATATGGTCACATAAAAGGTTTATTGAAATGAACTCCAAGAAATTGAAACAAAAAGGTTTATATTGTACTTTCTGAAGTTCTTTTTTTCCCTTTTGTTGATGTTTTTGATTTCTGTACCCTTTGTCTGGTGTGTAAATTTATCTGATTTGGGAAAGGGAAGGGGAAGTACAGAAAAGGTAGGACAAAGGATGAAACAATTCAATGATGGTACTCACTAGACAGTATGTTAAAAATGAACCATCCCACCTGGGGGAGGTTGGGGGGAATAGTTGGAGAAAATTAAGGAGGGGGGTACCACTGTTAAAAAAGAAATATACTCATTACCTGACTTATGTAACTGTAAACGCTCTGTACATCACCTTTAAAATAAAAATTTTTAAATGCTAAAAGCATTAAGAAATAACCAATAAAGTCCTCAAATATTAGAGGGCTCAAAACCTTCAATAGGGGTGTGTGTTTACTAACAGCTTACTCACTACTTCCTTGACTGGTACCTCAGGTTATAAAATTTTCCCCAAATTTATTGAAGGTATGCTCAAAAATTAACAACTCAGTTGCCCTTATATAATGTAAAAATATATATCAACCAATAAGGCAAATGATGCTCTTTAACCCTAAATGGGCCTAAGAATGATATAGGGAATGATTAGTTGGATGGAGAGGAGCTGAGCTAAAATTATGTGGGAAAACTTAGCCTTGTGGGGCAAAGCAACACAGACAATTTCAGTGAAAACTTTGCATCCTTGAAAGTAATCCAGTAAAATACTATGTAAACATATATTAGATAAGAGGGCAAAGGGTATATAAAAGACATCACTCCTTTATTTTCACACTCAGTTTTTGAGGAAAATCTCATGCTCAGATACGTGAAAACAAGTCTGTTTTAGTACAATAAACTGTTTCCTATAAGAACCTAATGTCATGTCTCCCTGTTTGACAGTCCACCACAAGCATATAATACTTTATATATTATACAACATATATTTGTGTATATATTTTTATACTTAAATATATACACATATAGGTGGACACACACACATTCTTACTATGTAGCACAGTGTTCAGAACCTGCCTGAAAGGAGCAGTGGAGGCAGCACAGAATCAAAGCCCGACCTTGATATAATAGGCCAGATAAATCAGACTCAGCCTAACAAAGGCCTTCATTCACAAAGACTGTGGTGTGCTGGGTATGAGTGAAATCCCTTGGCCTTGTACACTGGCCTGGTTGCAGATATTCAAACTTCTTTGACTGCTTTAATGGAAGCATGCACTCCTCTAGAAGCTGCAGGTTGGCTACTGCTTACAGGGCTGAGAGCTCTGAGATGCTAGGAAAGGAGTACAGGGAGAAGACGTGGGAGCCTGGGAAAAAGATGGCACCCTGGATGGCTTGCTGCCAGACCCCAACAAAACCGTCCTTGGTGTTCTATTTCTGCCCCGATTCTAGCTGGGTGAACCACTGCCCTTCAGGGATTGCCTCACCGAGCTCTGGCTGTCCCCTGCAGTCCCCAAAAATGAAAGGATTTGTGGGGACCATGGCTTTCTTGATGCCAAGCAGAACGCACTTGGGGCCTGCAGTCCCTGAGGGGCGCCACCTGGGCTTTGGAAATGAAATGGTGGCGATGTCACAGTACCTGGTTTGTGGCCTCAGCACCAAGCAGTCCAACAGTCAGTCTGCATGCGTGTCTGGGGGCTAGGGCAGCCACCTTCTTCGCCCTCCGAGATGCTGAAGTGTCTCAGAGTCTATACCAGCAGGTTCTGACTCCAGGACAAACGTCATGGCTGCCAGGATGTCGTTGGTGGGAGCCCCGTGGAAACGGAGCCTCTGAAAGGGGTGGAGAAGGGAGTGGCTGAATCTCTGCTTCTGATTGGCTAGGTGTACATCACATGACACATCCAACATGTCTGGAGGCTGGGATGTGCCTACGGACCCCTTGTGGGGCCAGCCATCCCCCACTCTCCCAAACCTCTGTGTCTATCTGCAGGTGTCTGCAGGGTCTGACCCAGTCTTGGGAGGGGTTGCACCAGGTCTTTTAGAATCATGTCTGGAGTTGTGTGTGGGAGTCGTCCATGGGAGTCCTCAGAGTCGGTAGGAGTCTGCCAAATTCTGATGGCTTTCTTTCTCAGGAGTCTTTGGGGGGTGGGATTTGTCCATATCTGCTAATGTCAGATAGGGGTCTTTGCTGGGAGTCTAGTAAGAGTCTTTGGAGGACTCCGTTCATGTCTGTCGAGGTTGCCAAAGTCTAATCCGGAACTTTGAGAAGAGTCTGCTGAACTCTGCCTAGAATCTTCCAAATTCTCATGGAGTCACTGGGAGGTGTTTAGGGAAATCTGCCAGTCAGTAATAAGAAGATACATAGTGTCAACGTGTGAACGTTTTAGCTGGAACTCCAGTTCACAAACAAGTGATTGGCAGGATAATATTCTTTATTCTTTTTTTTGCCTGTCCTGGGGCTTAAATTGAGGGCCTGGGCAATGCCCCTGACCTTTTGCTCAAATACCTCTTGAGCCTCAGTGCCACTTACATCTTTTTCTAAGTAGTTTACCACTGATTGGAGTCTCATGGACTTTCCTGCCCAGCTTGTTTTCAAACCATGATCCTCAGATCTCAGCTTCATGAGAAGGTAGGATTACAGGCTCGAACCACCATCGCCTGGCTTATTCTACTTTTAAAAGTAGCTAATATGACCCCTACATTCCTTCATTTGAATTTTATATATATATATACATATTCCATATTGTATTATATATGTGTACTATATATTATACAACAACATATATGGTATATAATATGCATTATATATTATGTACATTTACAACATAAAATATACTGTAACATATTTTACACATATTATATATATGGATATGTATATATACAACTGTCTTATTGCGAACCCCAAATTGCTCCAAAACTTGTAATCTTCCTGTCTCAGCCTTTCTGTGGCAAGACAGATAACAGGAAAGAGGCATGAAAAACAGTAGCCAGGAAGCCAAAGATGAAATCTTTATTAATATGTATATTGATTAAAAGCATATAAGCATTAGTTTGCTTTAATCCTTACACTCCCTTATTAGTTGCTATGATTAATCACAGGGTAAAAAAGTCAAAGTGCA
Organism: Perognathus longimembris pacificus; assembly: GCF_023159225.1. NCBI lineage: Eukaryota > Metazoa > Chordata > Mammalia > Rodentia > Heteromyidae > Perognathus > Perognathus longimembris. The sequence continues at coordinate 74,821,838 of NC_063188.1, read as the reverse complement.
TCTCTCTTTGTGACCGTGTCTGCTTATCCAAATGATTAATATGCTTGTGGAACTGTGAAAGGAGGTGTTAAAGAAAAAATTACACTTATCCTAGGAAAATTACTTATCCTGGCACAAAACCTGTTTAAATAAGAAATCTTATCATGAGGATGGACAACTGACTTGGTGAAAGAGTGTGACAGAATCCATCACAGACTTGAAGGGACGTTAGATGTCATTGGTCCAAGTTTAATAAATAAGCCAACTTCAAAAGCTCTGGAAACATTAAGCAAATAGTGAGACAGCAAGAGTGACAAATTTTACCAGGTATGGGAACAAATTCACTAAGGTGAACTTGAGCTAAAACTAGTCTACTTCCCCCCCCCCATAAATATCTAATTTAATGTTACACCAATTATTGCATTTGTTATCATACATGGAAGAATCCTTACTTGGGTATGTATTGTCTCTGTCTTCCCTTTGCTTACTATTACACATCCTTGTTCATTGTCTCAATGTGTCCTCAAATTCCTTTTTTTGCAATAACCACAAGAGTTCAGTGCCCAAGGGCCAGGCAAAGCCCTTTGATGTCTTAAGCTTTTCCAATTACCAATCTGAAAACATCCCATGTGTTGGGGTGAGAGGGTTGTCATCCATATTCTCACATGTATCAGAAATTCACAAATTCTGTGGCAGTTGTTTTACAAAAGGGAAAGGGATGAAGAAGGTGGGTGAGAAGGGAGAGTTTAATCAAGGTACCTTGAATGCATGGATAGAGAGGCTATGATAAACTACACTTTTGCCCAACTATAATATATACTCATGAGAACTCTTCTTCAAATGTTCTTCCTCTGAAGTCTGAATGGTATTCCATAGTATCAGTATTTTAGATTATCATGTATCTGATAATCCACATGGTTCCTATTCTATGGTTTGATACAATAGTATTTATGAATGATACTGCTGTGAATGAGCTTGTACAAGCTCTTCAAGGACCTTCTTTCTATATGTAACAGGGAAAGTGTTGTATCATGGGCACTCTATTTTATTTTGGCAGGTGCACTATCCTAGTTTTTACATTGATGCCACTATTGATAATTCACATCAATAAAATTGAAAGATGTCAATGTTTTCCATTCTGATCACAGAATAAAGTTCAGTGTCTTGATTAATACCACATATGTTCACCAAATTACCCTTATTTTCTATTATGTACTTTCATTTTATAAGTATCTATACATTTATAGTTATGTTTAGACACATATATTTTCCCAGTCACTATTCTATAATTTACCAGTACTGACCTACCTTCTTTTATTTTATCTTGCCCCAGCTTCACAATTTATTATCCATGTTTAAAACACATATGAGCGTTCAGACCTATATATTTTTCTGGGCCTTCACTTTTCAGGGAAAGTCTCTATTTGCATACACAAATAAAACTTTCTCTTGTGAAAAAATAGCACATATATCAATTTCCAAGGGGATCCCTCTATAGAGTTCCAGAATATCTCCTTGTGCATTTTCTTTCTCCTTCAAACCCTAAACATTAGATACCTCGGTCCCTCTATTCCTTTACCTGAATCTCAGACTACCCAGTTACAGGTCCCTAAATGGTTCCTTCAAGGTTTCGGCAGTAAATTAGAGCAGTCACATTACCCCATGTGTTTGCTGCTTGTCTTTATAGCTCTGTCATTATGTTTATCTGTTTGTGCATGTGTGTGTGTGTGTGTGTGTGTGTGTGTGTGTGTGAGAGAGAGAGAGAGAGAGAGAGAGAGAAAGAGAGAGACAAAGACAGAGAGAGACAGAGAGAGAATATTGGTGCTCGGGACAGAACTCAGTGCCTATGCTCTCACTTTACATTTTTCTCAAGGCTAGTGCTCTACCACTTGAGGCACACTTCCACTTTTGGTGTTTTATTGGTTGATTGGAGACAGAAGTCTCATGAGTGGGCCTGGACGACTGGCCAGGTTGCCAAGATCTGGTGGAACTAGGTGATAAGAAAACTGGAGATCAGGAGTTGCCATGGTGTGGCAGTTGCTGATAATGGCATTCCTGGTTGCTTAGACCCCTGAAAGTTCCCCCAATTGCAGATATCTGTGCATAGAGAGGTAATAAGGGACATATATCAGGTTGGAATCCAGATGAAATTCGAGGCAAGCACTCTACCACTAGGCCATGTTCCCAGCCCATTCCAGATGAATTTCTCTGCAGATCATGGAGTCGTTGTGTGGCCTACCTATGGGGATCCTGCATTTGATGTGTTTACCTTCATAGATTTCTGGTAACTGGGTCAACGCCATGGAAATCCACAGAGTCCAAAAAGGTTCTCAGAAACAAAAAGGTGAAACACTGCAAGCTTGATGTTAAAAGGAGGGAAAAACAGCACATGCAACAAAAGTATAGGACTACAATCACAGTTGAATGAAGAACCCAGAATGAAGCCTGTCTATGTTTTATGTCCAGACAGTTCCCACTAATCACATGTATAAAAGCAACTTGGAACCCACATACACACAAATACTCAGCCTAAGATACCTTCTCAAACAGTAGGACAGACTTCTCTTTTACAATGTGATTTTTACATTCATTGCTTTCCAGTTAATATATCCCTTGCCAATCACTACCCCCTATATGTAGAATTCCTGTGACCAGCAGATAGAATTTCTGCCTCTAGAAACTCAGGCCCCTGCCCCCAGGCTATTCCTCCTCCCCTGATTCTCAGTGTTTTCTCCCAGCAAAGCAAGCCATATTTGAGCATGCTCTGCCTCTTTGCAGACCCTGAATATCTACAGCAACAACCACTCACTTTTCTTCACTCACTTTCAGTTAGAGCATGTGGACTCCTCTCATCTAAGTTAAAAGTTGCCTTGGCTAAGTAGGTATACAGTCCTTCTGTAAAAATTTTCACATAATCATTTCAGAGACATTAAATGGTCAACAGCATATTATCTTACTCTAATTCACTATGGAAATGGTAGCTTGCATGGACCCTTCTTATTCTTATTTTGTATTTTATATCCTTTTTGTGAGTTTCTTCATGTATACTACAAACTTCTCTCAAATGCACAAGCCTCCTGCCTCAACCCACCCAGTGCTGTGATTATAGGCATGAGTAGCCATGCCTGTGTACCACTACCTTATTAAAGTGCTTTGAATATGGCAAGAGATGATCACTTTTAGTATAGAGAAAACTGTTGGGGTGTTTGTAGTGTGAAGAGGGTGAGCTTAGCGGGTACTGGGACTTTATATCAATCCCTAGAAACAAGGTAAAACAATCCAAAGAAAAATAAAGAAAACAGCATTTAAATTTTATTGCTTAACCATTCCACAAATAAGAAACAAGATTGAAAAACAGAAATTTTAATTAATGGGAAAATGCAGAAACTTTGAGCTAGAAGTACCAGGAATTAATGATCAACAGTGGGAAAGAAATGTGTGATAAGGAGAAGAAACTTCAAAATTGCTCAGCTTGCAAACTTGCTCAGGTTGCAAGCTTTCAGAATTTTTGGTGACCTACAGATAACTATGTAACAGGCAACCCATTCAAAACAGTGGGTAGGTTGTGGATATTTGAGGTATGTGAAGGATGGTCACAGAAAGTTAAAGCTTAATTGAAAAGGGGATGAGGCCCACTCCCTATATATGCTCTCTGGAGGGACTGTGTTTAGGGGATGGTCGTGAAGGAGCAAAGTTCACTTAAGGCTAGCAGGACTAAGAGTGGGCATTGAGTCCAGGCGGTGGGACGAGGAAAAGGAGCTCATGGCAGACTATCCAGTTGGGGTTGGGAGAGGAGTCCAGGAAATCTAGGAAGAGAGGAGAGAAAATACTTAACCAAGGAAAGAAATGTGCCAACACAGGATGGTGAGGAAGAGCTCCTGCAAATTTCAAGATCTTGCTAGGCAGCCAGGTTTAAGACCTCAGGATAAGGTGAGCTGCTCTAGAAGACTAGCCTTTATAAGGATAATCCAAGGGGAAAAGAAGTACTATGGGTAGCTGGCCCAGACACCAAAGGGAGGCAGCAGAGGGCTGATCTTTTCTGAGAGGCACAGTTCTTGAGAATGCCACTTGGAATAGAGGCAGGAATGAGGATGGTAGGTCCTGCAAATGTAGAGCACAGTGTTTGGAAAGCTGAGTGGGACAAAGTGACACTGCATGAAAGAATAATATCTATATTAGAATGGAGTCTCTGAAGAGCAAGGTCTCTTGATTTGGCCTGCCAACAGAGTAAAAACTCTGGTGGCTGAAGCTGTCTGCAGATCAAAGGGCATGGTTTAGTCTGGCTGTGTGCTTGGCACAGCCCTTCTGCATCCAAACAGAGTGACAGCATCATATTCTCTGGTCTTTTTGTCAGGTAGTGTCTGTGTTACATCCATTATGCGGAAGATAGTCTTGGTGTTTTGCAATGACTGTAGAAAATAGATAAGTCATATTCACTGGGTCAGTAGTAGTTTTGCCAGGAGAGTGGGCACTGAATAGCAACACCTAGTAGACTTCCATGGCTGCAAAAGGAAAAGTAAACTGGTTGCGCTTAACTCACTTATGGTGGGGTTTGGAACTGGGTCGTGGAGAAACATTTCTGGTAGACTGACATGGTTGCAAGAGAGTAGGGTCTGGTGGTTGGGCCTACATATTGGGTGGTGGTGCCTGGTGATTTACTTGGCTATGGTGGCTAGACCACTCCCTAATGGCTTGCCTTCCTTGGGCAGTTCTTGGTAGATTGTCCTGGCTGTAGTGTAGAGTACCTGTTTGGGTGGTGCAGCCTCCCACAGCAGGACCTGGAACAGGTCTTAAAAGATGCTGCTGATGGGGCTGGGGATATGGCCTAATGGCAAGAGTGCTTGCCTCGTATACATGAAGCCTTGGGTTCAATTCCCCAGCACCACATATACAGAAAACGGCCAGAAGTGGCGCTGTGGCTCAAGTGGCAGAGCAAAAAGAAGCCAGGAACAGTACTCAGGCCCTGAGTCCACACCCCAGGACTGGCAAAAAAAAAAAAAAAAATGACACTGCTAAGGAGGAAATTCATATGGAGATTCATTGTGGTGGCAATCCGGGCCAAGCATGGAGCTTAAGTAGCAGAAGTGAGCACCTGGTACAGAGGAATGGCATTGAAAAACATCGCACAGAACGCTTATTGGCTTGCAGAGATCCAAACCTGTCCCCGAGGTGATGTCACACTGCTGAGGGCCTCTTTTTTTGGCCTGGATGCAGATATCACAATGGGTCTGGGTGACACAGCTAAGGAAATTGGGACCAGTCCTCATTCCCATTGCAGAGCATGTGGCCTCTTGTGTTGACCCCCGTTGTGGGTATGTTGGCCAGCACAAGTGATGTGGTCATGCAAATAATGGCTTGACATTGATGCATTTCTGCTGAAAACCGGGTGCAATGAAACCTGACCACAGATACAGTGGTGTGACCCAGATGCACTGTTCCAGAGAATGGAACATGGAACATTGGCCCAGCTGTGAGGATGTGGGCCTGTCAAAGCAGCCTGGTCCTGCATATCATCGTGGGATCTAGATGTATGGCTGTGGAGAATGTGGCCTGGCAAGATCGCCCTATTTTTGAGATTAGAACTTGTATGCATATTAGAGTGACAGACATCATGCTGGGACCCAAATGCTCTATTCCACAGAATTTGGCCTGGATTCATGACCCAGGTGCAGGGATCTTGGCCTGCATAGGAGACATGGCCATGAAAATCATGGTCTGTCATGGATGCACCCCTGTGGAGAACAAGACCTGGGAACGTGCCTGGATTGAAAAGATCAGGTCTTGGTGGTAGGGGAAAATCCTGAAGATGAGAATTTGCTATGGCATAGCAATGTTGCCCATAAGGGTTTGCCTTGCTGGTTGGGACATTGCAATCATAGGTGGACCTTGATGCCCTGATGTGGAGAACAGGGTCTGTCAGACTGGTGCAGTTTTGGGAATGTTGGTGTAATGGCATAGCATGGTTCTGGATATCTGAATGAGAATCAGGCACATTGTTCCTGAGGATGGGGCCTGACAAAGTGGTACACTTTTCAAGATCCAGGCATGTTGGAGCAGCATGTCCCAAAACATTATGGTGGGATTCAGATGAAAATGCTGGGGAGAACAAGGTCAGGCATTGAAGCTTTGTTGCTAAGATATGGTCCTGCTTAGGCGGTAGTCAGGGAAACATCATGGTGAGACAAAGATGCATTGTTGTGTCAAATTTGGTCTTGTTGAGTGGCTAGACATGGATCATCTGGGCTTTCCCTAGGAGAGATGTCCCAGGGATTGAGATCTGATGGGTTTGCACATTGATGGTGGTCAGAACTTCCCCAGACTAGGCAAAGGCAATGATCAGGGCATCCCTTGAAGACTTGGTCAATGATATCAGAACCTCTGTGGCTGGGTTCAGGAGATCTGGGCCTTCCAAGATAGTTGGGTAGCACACATCATCATGAGAACCTGAGTCACTGCTGGAAAGAATGAGGTCTTCATGGGTGGCCTGCTGGAGGAGATCCTGGCCACCCAGGATATGTGGGTCCTGAATATCAGGAGCTGCCATCATAGCATGACTGAAGAGATCAGAACTTGCCTCACTGGGACCTTGCCAGTAACTTTGTCCCTGGTGCCACTGGTAATCTGGGCCTTCCTCCAGGAAAACACTGCCAATGAGATCAGAACCTGCACAGATGGTGCATGTGTGGCAATGAAGGTTGTGCTGACATTCCTTGCCAGGAATATCAGAGCCAGATCCATATGAAAATTGCTGCAGAACAGGATCTTGTAACATGAACTGGTCTCAGTCCTGGCAGCTATAACACCAGACATAATCATAGAAAACAGATGCATTTCTGTGCAGATTGGGGCCTTGTCTTTTGACATGGCTTGGGATACCACAGTCTGCCTGAGTGAAGAATTGCCAGACATAGGATCTGATGGGGCAGCATAGTAACTGACTTCAGAATTTGCACTGAAGGGGCATTGATAGTTGTGATGATGACAGTCCTGGAAAACTTGGCCATGGAGATCAGAGCCAGTCCCTGATATACTGCTGTGAAAGTGTGGCCTTCACTAGTGGCACACTTGAGATCTGAGCCTCCCTGTTTATAAGGATTCCACAAACAGGGACCTGGCACGCCTGCTAGGCAGGAGAGATCAGAACTTATCTGGGTAGTATATTTTGGTTGGTGGTGATTCCTGAGGTGGTGGTGGCTGTGTCCACAATGCTCATCAGAGCATTCCTGAAGGACCTGGACATGGAGATAAGAACCAGACTCTAATTCATTGCTCTGGAGAAATGGACTTTTTTCAGTAGCCTGGCTGCACAAATTCAGGTCTACTTGGTAAGCACTGCCATGATCTTCAATATCTTCCACACTTTAGTGGTAGCAATCTGGACTTGCCTGTAAGACTTGACCATGGATATTAGGACCAGACACTACATGTAATTCATTGTTATGGATCCTGATGTCTGCCAACTCCACTTGCTTTGGAAGATGTTGCCCTGCCAAGCTAGAACAGTTTAGGATATCACAGGAGGACTCAGATGTACAGTTGCAAAGAATGGGTCCTCTGGGAGAGGTTGGGTTGTGGAGATCTTGCCCTACTTGCATAACAGGATTCCTAGCATTAGGATCTTCCAGGGATGTGAGGCAGGAGTGGTCAGAAACTGCTTGGGTCAGGCTGTGGAAGCAGCCTTGGTGAGTTGCTTCTTGTACAGTCAAGTCACAGAAATCAGAGTCAGACCTTGATGTACTCCTCTGGAGGACCTGAACTTGACCTGGCAAAGGTGACTGATCAAGAAGACTTATGTGGGGGCTGGGGATATAGCCTAGTGGCAAGAGTGCCTGCCTTGGATACACGAGGCCCTAGGTTCGATTCCCCAGCACCACATATACAGTAAACGGCCAGAAGCGGCGCTGTGGCTCAAGTGGCAGAGTGCTAGCCTTGAGCGGGAAGAAGCCAGGGACAGTGCTCAGGCCCTGAGTTCAAGGCCCAGGACTGGCAAAAAAAAAAAAAAAGAAGACTTATGTGGGCCTCATCAGACTGGGGTTGGGGGCCTTTTCCACTGGCCTCCTTGCAGACAGCAGAGCTTCTCTGATTGGTTATTTGAAGACTAGAAACTTCACAAAGAGAATGACCATGTAGATTAGATCTCTGAGCTGATACTTGGCTTTTCCGAGTAGGACCGGTACAGATGCATGTGTAAGTAGAATACTACCTGGTGTGGCAGGTGGGGTGGTGGCCCTGCAAAGAATAGGCTCATCATGGGATTAGTGTCTTCCTCTAGAAGCCTCATGTTGGTTGCTGCTATGGGGCTGAGAGCTCTGAGATGCCAGTGAAGAGGGAAGAGGCATGAAAGTAACAGGAACTAGATGGTCCCTTGGAAGGTTTGCTGCCTGGTTATTGCAGTACTGATTCCCACCGAGGTTGTCATTGGTATTCTGTGTCTGCCCCTGATTTTGGTCGGTAAATCAAGTGCATTTTGTGGATTGCCCTATCAGTCCCAGCCTTCCTCTGTGGGCCCAGGACATCTGAGGTTTTTGTAGGTCCCAGACTTTCCTAACAACCAGTATAATGTACTTCCTGCCTGTAGTGATTAGGGGGAGGCACCTCATCTTTGGAAATGGAAATGGCCGCAGATGCCATGGTACCTGTTTGTTGCTTCACAACTGACAAGTCCAATAGTCTCTCCCTTCAAGTGTCCAGGGACTAGGGAAGACTCCTTCTTCAGCCCTTCCCAGAGCTGAGGTGCCCAACTGGCTCTACTCACAGGTTTTCACTTCAGGACAAGACATATGGTTTCCAGGAGGCTTTCAGTTGGAGACATTTGGAGGTACAGCCTGTGGGAAGGGTGGGGTGAAATGGCTGAATCCCTGCCTCTGATGAACTAGGCAGATGTCATTTGATACTTTGAACATGTAAGGGGACTGCAATGTGCCCCCACCTCCCTCTAATGTCTGGCTTCCCTGCCTCCCCCCTCCCCCTTTCCCTCCTACCTCTACCTCTGTTTAAGTCTGTCAAGGTCTTAACAAGTCTTTGGGATGAGTCACATACCTTGATTTAGGAGGAGTCTTTAGGAAGAGTTTGCTGTAGTCTATTAAAAGAGTCTGATGGGTTCTGATGGGGATCTTTGGGGAAAGCCTTCCCAACTCTACCAAATTCTTCTGAAGTCTGATGGAGTCTATAGGAGAAGTCTGCTGGGCTCTACCAAAGTCTTCTGTGGTCTCCTGGTGTCTTTGAAAGGAATCTCCTGGTGTCTGCTGAGACTGTAATGCCAAGTTATATAATGTCTGAGTGTGAACATTTGAACTACAGCTCCAGTTCAGAGACCTTAAGTGATTGACACAGTAATATTTCACTCCACTGTCAAAAGTAAGATTGTATGACCTCCATATTCCTTCATTTTTAATTATTTATATTTCAATCTATATTATATGTGTACTCAATTTTATTTATATATGTGTGTGCATACTTTACAATATAAACAATATATATGTTAGTATACAACATAAATAACGTGTATTGTTTTACGGTGTGTAGGGTGTGTTCTTATTTGATGTGTATTATGTAGCACATAATATATAATAAATAGTACATAATATGTACTGCTGTGTGGGGTCGAGAGGAACTAGAATAAAAATATGTGGGGGGAGACTGAGCCCTCTGGACAAAGGAGCACATATACCATTTTGGTGAAAACTTTTCATTATGAAATCAGCTAATAAAATACTGTATAAACATTTGCTGGAGAAGCAGGCAGAAAGAAACAAAAGGCAGAAGGCTTTTATGTAGGTACTCCATTAATTAGAAGCCTAAGAGGGATATAGAGCAGATAAGAGACCTCACTGTAAGACAGTATATACAAGCCTGACTCAAAAATTACTAAATGTGTCTGGGAGAGACTCCCAGCTAGACTAACAAGTCCTGATCACACATATAAGCCTAGTGATTATCTGGAAACAAATAAAATAAAATGTTGAGCTACTAAGACTTCTTAGGAGAGGCCTTTGTTGTGATTATTTTCCAGTACACTGCTGTCGAGTGGCAGAGACTGCTCCCTGAATCCAACTCAGCTAAGTAAAAGCAGATTCTCTGAAGTAGAGATACAGCTTTGACCTGGTTTCACTGTTCAACATCACTCTCAGAAACACCTGTTCACTGTCTCAACAAGATCCTCCAAAATCTCCAGCTACCACCAGGCAGTGAGATGATGGTCCTTCTTTCATCATCCCATAAACTACCTAACCTATTCACAAAGAAAGCTTGAGAAATCAACCACTTACCAGGATAGATGAACTATACTGGCCTCCTCACTCCCTAAGTGAAAAATGGCTAGAAGCAGAAGCCACAACAGCAAAGGGCCTGTAATTAAGAAAATCCACATCATCACCATAAGATAGATAGTGTCCGTTCAATGTGATGCATGTGTGGCCCCAAAATCTGATGGCTCACCCCAGTAATGCACAGTAAGAGGACACCTGCAGAGACTGGCTAATAAGGCCCATGTGGGGGCCTATCCTGGAAATGGCAATGCAGACTCGGATAATTACATGTGTGATGTATCACCAAGCATCCTAACCTATGGATGCCTTCCAGAACTTCACACTCTCACATCTGGGAGTGAGTGAAGTGGGCTTCTTGGCTCAGTAAAAACTCCTACAAAAGGATATCATACATCAGACTCTACCTCTGGAACTTGTAATCCTGCGACTTTCACAATGGGTAAATTAGTCAGAGGACCCTACATGGAAAAATGGCTGACAGATTACAATCTGTATCTATGGATGGGGCAGGAACTCAGGAGTCCTATTATATTTCAAGAGTTACTGTCATCCATAGAGCTGTCTACCAGGAGATGGCAAAGACAGAGAACCTCATCTCCTCTGTAAGCTTATAGAATGTCCCCCAGCCCATAAGCTCTGCCCTTGGCAATGCCACTCCACCCCTGGCTACCTGAGGGGCAGGCAGAGCACCTCCCACCTTAGTTGCATGAGGGTAGAAAGACCCCCCTAAAAGAGAGTTCAGGTGCCATTTTCCTCTCCTCTGTGGGAACTTGGCCTTGCCAGTCCTGGTGGCAATAAACTCTTTTGCTCTACGTGACTTTGTCTATGGTCTGTGGTTCTTCTGGGACAATTTTCCTGTCATCCTCCACAACCAAAAATATGTTCATGGAGAAAGCACAGACTATAGTTCAATCTCTAAACGTCTCCTCCTGCTTTGTCTATGTAGGGACTAATATGATAGATAAGTGGCCTTAAGTGCAAAAATATTGAATCCCAGATAACCTAAGTTGGAACTAGGTTTTACAATACAAGCACAAGCACACAGGTTCTAAATTATTTTATTGTTAAAAGGGACTGACACATCTGATCAAAAAGTTTCAAGAACCAGTGAAAACACTGACTTGTCTGTGTCAAATATCCTGTAAATTCAGGCCAGCAGATTCAATGGTGGGGTGGGGGATGTTCCAAACTATACCAAACTAGACCTGTACCCTCTGTGTAATTTTACCCTTTCAGACTGCATGGAAATATATCAAAATTGAGACATATTAGGAGGCCCCATTGTTGGATTTGTAAGCAAAGGGAGTACTTTGTTTCACCCAAAGTTGGTAAGAAATGCACATTCTAGGGCCTATTCACTCTTCCTTCTGACTTCCCCTTGAACAGGTAATCAATTAGAAGTTCCAGTCTAACAAAATCATGCATACTGGCAAGAGCAGTGGTCATTATAAATTGGCCAATGGATATGTTAAATCTTTTAAACTGTTTACAGACTATGGTTAATAAAACTACCAGAACTCTCACTCTAAAAGCCCAAGTGAGGTCTAAGGTACATAATGTTACCTAACTAAACCTCTTAGATGTAAACCATTTACTGGTCTCTGAGGATAGAATATGAAGGAAGTTTACCCCAAGTAACTACTGCCTACACATAAATAATAAAGGCAAAATCATAAGAGTTCACTGATCCAACGAAAAAAAAAATTGTCCAGGACCAGGTCTAAACCTGAAAGTACTAGAACTCCAGGGAATTATTTGGATGGTGGTTGTCAACTTTTGAGGGAGTCAAAACTCTCATTAGTACTGTGGGTTTACTACTATGCACATATCTCCTACTTTCTTGTCTGTTTCATCTGGTTATAAAATCTGTCTCCAGTTCTTATGGAAGCCATGGTGAAAAAAAATAAGTGGAAGAAATTCCACCTGCCCTTATAATGATGTAAAAAATTTCAACCATTAAGTGATGATGATGCTCTTGAACCCTTAAGGGGTCAAAGCAAAAAATTAGGAATGACAAGGGGACTGAGTTGAGTCCTGGGAGCAAAGCAAAGAACAGATAATTTCACTGAAAAGTTTGCATCCTAGTGATTAAGCCTATAAAATACTATGTAAACATATACTTCATAAAGGGGAAGAGGTGATATGAAAGACACCAGCCCTTTATTCTCACACTGCTTTTGGAAAACATGAGTCTGCCAAGTCTGGTTTGCACAATAAATTCTTTCCTGTAACAGAGCCTGGTGTCAAGTGTCTCTGTTTGAGAGAACACTACAAGAATGCAATACACTTGGGAGTATATGCGTACGTCTATACTTTAGATGTAAATATATGTATGTATATCTATCTATCTATCTATTTTCTTATTATGTAGTCTGTAGTTTAGAACTCATTAGAACCTGCCTGAGAGGGGTTGTGGAGGCAGCCTCCATGAGAACCTCACTGTACAAACAAGGACACACAGATCACAGCCAGACCTTGATGTACTCTGCCAGACAACCCAGACCCGGCCTGGCAAAGGTGCCCATTCACAATGATCTCAATCTGCTGGTTATGAATGAAATACACGGCCTTATCTAAGGGGCTGGTTGCAGATATCTGGGACTCTTTGACTGCTTCTAACCAGAACAGTCCAGGTGGAACAACTGATAATATCAGTACCTTGAGCTGACATAAGCTGTACAGAACCAAAACCTACACTCAATGGTGCCACTGGTGGCCCTGGATGGAAAGTGCGTTTTCCTCTAGAAGCCGCAGGATGGCTACTGCTTACAGGGCTGAGACCTCTGAGGGGCTAGGAAAGGAGTACCAGGAGGAGACGAGGGAGCCCAGGAAAAAGATGGCACCCGGGACAGTTTGCTGCCTGGTCACTGCCCGGCCAATTCCACAACAACACCATCCTATGTGTTCTATATCTGCCCCGATTCCTGCCGGGTGAACCACTGCCTTTGGGGTACTGCCCCACTGAACCCTGGCTGTCCCCTGCAGTCTCCGAACATGTGAGGATTTTTGGGGACCGCGACTTTCCCAACGCCAAGCAGAACGCATTTGGGGCCTACGGTCCCTGAGGGGCGCCGCCTGGGCTTTGGAGACTAAGATGACAGCTGATGCCACACTACCTGCTTTGTGGCCTCAGAACTGAGCAGTGCAACAGTCATTCCGCACGCGTGTCTGTGGACCAGGGCAGCCCCCTTCTTCGCCCTCCAAGAAGCTGAGGTGTCTCAAGAGTCTCTACCAGCAGGTTCTCACTCCAGGACAAATGGCATGGCTGCCAGGATGTTTTCGGTGGGAGCACCGCAGAAGCAGAGCCTGTGGAAGGGGTGGGGAAGGGAGTGGGTGAATCCCCGTCTCTGATTGGCTAGGTACACATCACATGACACATCCAACATGTCCAGAGGCTGGGCTGTGTCCTCTCACATCCCCTCCCACCCCCCACCCCCCACGCTTGTGGCTGCCTGCCCCTCTGCCTCCTTCAGACTTCTGTTCCTGTCTGCAGGAATCTGTGGGGTGTGACTGATTCTTGGGGAGGGGGATTGTCTTTGGGAGTCATGACTGCAGTTGTCTGCCAGGGTCTGATTCAGTCTTGGGAGGGGTTGGGCCCTGTATGTGGAAGTGGTGTCTGGGGTTGAGTGCTGGATTTATCCTGTAGGAGTTCTCAGAGTCTGCAGGAGTCAGAAGTTCTTTCCCAGGAGTCTTTTAAAGGAATCTGCTGGAGTCTGCCAGAGTCATCTGAAGTCTGTCAGGAGGTTTTGGGCGGAGTTTGCCGATGTCTGGCGATATCAGGCAGGCATCTTTGAGAGATATCTAGTAAGAATCTTTGGAGGACTCTGCAGGAGTCTGTTGATGTCTGCCAAGTTTTCCAGACAGTTTCTAACAGGGAACCTTGAGAAGATTCAGCTGAACTCTGCCTAGAGTCTCCCAAAATTCTCACAGTCATTGGGAGATGTTTAGGGAAATCTGCCAGAGTCAGTAATAAGAAAACACATAGTGTCAAAGTTGGATTAAAGGCCTAAGCCACCAGTGCCCAGTTTAGTCTACTTTTATTTTTTTATTTTGCCAGTCCTAGGGCTTAGATTCAGGGCCTGAGCACGGTCCCTGGCTTTTTTTTTGTACAAGGCTAGCACCCTACCACTTGAGCCACAGTTCCCACTTCTGGTTTTTTCTGTGTATATGATGCTGAGGACTCAAACCCAAGGCTTCAAACATGCTAGGCGAGCACTCTACCACTAAGCCACATTCCCAGCCCTAGTCTACTTTTAAAATTAGCTAGTCTACATTCCTTCATTTGAATTATATATATATATATATTCTATATTGTATTATATGTGTGCACTATATAAGACTATAAAAAGCATATAATATTGTATGTGCATTATATATTATATAACTATACTACATAAACTATATGGTAATATATATTATGTTACACCTGTAATCCAGTCAACTGGCATGCCTGAGGGCAGTGGGACATCCCTCTGGCTCTGATTTCCCCATCCTCCAAGTAAATCTGCTGTGTCCATCCCCCTCCCCTATATAATCTTTCTCCTCCTGCCATAAGTGCTTTTGCTCCCAAGGCCTCGATCTTGTGCAATCAGCAGTTCAGTCTCTCCCTCTCTGAATAAACTCTCCTCTGCCTGAACCACGTGGAAGTTTCCTTTCAGCAATCAGTACAAAAACTTGATTAATATGTATCTTGCGTGAAGTAAATAAGCATTATTTTTGCTTTAATCCTCATGTTTCCTTATGAGTTGCCCTGATTAGCTGGGGTGGGGGGGGGAGTCAAAGAGCATCTGTCTTCCTATGATCTTGCCTGCTTTTCTAAATGCTTAATAGGCTCTAGGAACTGTGCATGGAGGTGTTAAGGAGAAAAATCTACACTTATCCTAGGAAAATTATTTTTCTTGGCAGAAAACCCCCTTAGAGGAAGAAAACTTATCATAAGGATGAACACCTGTCTTGTTGAGAGATGTGACAGAATCTATCATATGCTCAAAGGGATGTTAGCCACCACTGTCCCAAGTTTAGTAAGCCAACTTCAAAATCAGTAAGCCCATTAATAAAATACTGAAGCAGCAAGAATGACAAGTTTTATCAAGTATGGGAACAAAGAGGATTGTTTATCCTAAGATGAATTTGAGCCAAACACTAGCCTACTTTTACCCCATAAATGCTTATACTGATATATCGATCACTGTGCCTGTTATCAGACATGACAGAACCCTTACCTGTCTCTCTATCTTCTCTTTGCTTTACTAATAAATCTCCTTGGTCATTTCCTCAATGTGTCCCAAAATTCCTTTTTTGCAATAGCATCAAGAACTCAGTGCCCAAGGGCAAGGGAAAGCCCTTCTGTCTTTAGGGATGTCTTCCCTTAAACATTTACAGTTACCAATCTAGAAACATCCCTTGTGTTGGAATTAGAGGCTTGTGTCATGATTCCTGATTATGCTCTGTCGGGATCTGACGGATCCTTTTCTCCCCGATCTCCTGGGGAAAATGCTTGAACCCCAAAATCTATGAAAGAGCACTCGGCCTTGCCTTTCGCCGGCAGAAGGCCAAGGCATAGTGTTATGGAAATATGCTAAGTTGAGGAAAGGTTGCTGAAGAATCCCCTGTTTTGTTTTTTTAAAATTATGACACCGGCAGGCACCAGGCAGGGAATATGGGTGGAGGTCTCTTCTTCTGTAGCTACTTCCTGCTGTCAAGGGGTTGACGTGTCATAATCAAGGGCCCCTCAGCTTGGGACCATCCAGTGTGGCTGGCAAAAGTTCCCATCATTACCACGAGAATGATCACTGGGGCCAGAGAGTGCTATGGTTTCCTCTGGCATCTTGGGTGTACCCAGAAGTTTCTAAGGCTGGTACCTCCAGGGTTCAGGTCTGTGTTAGGGTGATGGCTATGAACGGCAAATTCCCAGGTGGTGATCTCAGCAAGAGATTTTATTCTGTCAAAAGAGACTTTTGAAAAGGTCAGGCAAAGTATTGACAAGTTCTCAGAGCTGGTTGGCATGAATGATGTAGAACACACCCTGGGCATAAGCCAGGACAAGTTCCTCTTGGAGCATAAACCCAATTGTAAAGTGAACAGGTAAGGAGAAATGACTGAAAGAAGTGTTTAGTGATAGAAAACCAGTTTGGCGTAGCCAGTCAGAGGCAAAAAATAAATAAATAAATATATATATATATATATATATATATATATATACACATATATACAACTGGCAGAAAAAGGAAAATGGACAGGTATTACCTCTCTCAATTTCCCGGCTCTGATCCATTTTGAAAGGGTGAGACAAGGCAGCTCCCTTTAGGATAATATGACACCATTCTCCTCTCACTCTATTCCACATTCCTGTCTCCTGGACTGGCTAAGTCCCAGGACTTTCAGCGTTTGTTGCTGGAATTGCATTTTCCCATCTGTATTTGAACTCGGGGCCTGAGCACTGTCCCTGAGCACTTCTGTTCGAGGCTAGTGCTCTACCACTTGAGTCACGGTGCCGCTTTCAGCATTTTGCTGGTTCTCTGTTGAGCCAAGCTCTCAATCTGGCTCTTTGCTGGTTAACTGGGAGGTGGGATTTTAGAGAGATTTTTCTTTTGCCCGGGCTGGCTTTGAACTGTATCCAAGGAGTCTTAGTCATACAAGCCCTTTTTTAATCTCCAAGGAAAAACAACAGAGATAATCCATTTGTAACTCATTGAGAACTGACCAAAAACTGCTTGTTAAGGTTTTTCTATAACACTTAGAGAACATGAGATTTATATGCCATCAACCTGAATCATGCCATTTAATCCCACTGGCAAGTGAAAGAGAACACAGATAAAAGCAGTGTGGAATCCTCAGTCCCAGCAGTGGCTGCGTCCCTCATCCCAATTTGGCAAGTTCCATGCCATGCAATGGAGAAATATGGGCAAGGCTGCAATGGCATCTCTGGATAGACTGCACATCTCGTTTTGGGTTGCCTGCAAAATTTCTATATAGATTGGTTAGGGTGTTTAAAATTTCCCAGCATTCCTGGCTCTGGTAGGCTGACACCCTTCTGGTTTAAGCAGGGTAAAAAGATTTTCTTAATCACAAAATTCACTTGGCTAGCTCTGTGGCCACTAACATAACTATGGTGATTTAACCTGGAGTAACTGTTAGGAGAGGACTATTTATGAACCCAACTCTAATCTTGAGAGAAGATCTTTAGTAGTGAAACCAGGCAGTTTGGGAACAGACTGTGGTGGCTCTCTGTCACAGTCCATGCAGCTAATACACACACATTGGACCTGTATCCTATAAAGCAAAATGTCAATTTTGGATCAGGAAAATTTAGGTTAATAGTCACATTTGTATGAAATGATTTTAATTTTTTGATCTTGAGAGTTTATGAGAATACAGGAGAGAAAAAATGGGAAGGAAAAATCTTAATTTATGCCAAAGAATTGTCAGGACTAGATGCACACTTATCTTTTAACATACTGAATATGAAAATAACACACTGTTTTTACATCACTGTACTTATACCACATATTGCATATTTGAACCTTATGGAATTTCTCTTAGGCCCATTTGTTTGCATCCGAACTTTGGGAGGAAAACCTATTTTGTTCTGCTTTTAAATCTTACCAACAGCCACACACACACACACACACACACACACACACACACACACACACAAAACCCTGAGTGCTCTTAAAATTGCTTTTTTGATTGGCCATTTAAGTTTTCTGGAATTCCAGTGGCAAATGGTATTAATTTGCCCATAATAGAACCACGTGGTTGTATAAAAAACGAAAAGGAAACCTCTCCTAGTCACCCAATCCCAAGACGAATCTGTGACTCCCAACCTGACAATTTTTTAAACCACACCAAACAAGCAAACTTTTTCATCCATTCAGAAAAACTCCAGTTTTTAGTATCTTTGAACTGGTAATTATAGGAAATCCAATCAAGTTACCTATTGTTGTATTAAAACTCTTTGTTTCTCTCTTTGATATTTTGTTTTAGTTCACAATTTGAAGCTTTCCCTGATTTTACCCCACCTGCAGCTGTAAGTCTGACACGGAGAGAAAACGTGCAGGCAAGCACGGCGGGGTGCTAGCCCCTCCCACCTGCAGCGCAATCGCTGGAGGCATGTTAGTTTGAGTCCCCACCCAGCCCAGGGGAGTCTGGCACCCCCATCACCTGGGGGAATGGGTGGGACTCCACCTTCAAGAGTTTTTGTAACCTTGACGGAACCAAGATGAAGGACTCCATTGTTAACCAACAACAGGCAGAACTTAACCGAATCTCTGAGCTTAACAAACATCAACCCTTTTTTTTTTTTTTGCTTTAACTCCGTCGGCAGCCGCAAGCCTGCAAATGACAGGCGGACGCAGCAGGGGTCCTTTCACAGACCGCTCTGGGGTCCAGCTGCTGTGAGACCCGCAGCTTGGCCCAAAAGCAGTTTTTCCCCCAAAAGCTCTGCTGCTGCCGTGCCGAGGTTTCCCAAGCGGCGGAAAAATGCGTCGGTGGAACTGCGCTTCTTCCACGCCGCGCTCGGCCCACCACGCTTGGCTGCCCAAAGACTTCCGCAGTAGACGCCTGGCGCCGCCCGAGGCCACGTCGGCCCCAGCACACGCCATTGCTCGCAAACCCGGGGTCGTGCGGCGCTCAGACTGCACTCTGCGACCGGCTCACTACCCATTCACAGATCGGGATCCATAAACGCCAGGCCGGCGAGAGCCCGCACAGCCATCCCAGCATTCCCCTGCCGTCTCTCCGCGGGACGCGCGCCCCGCTCCCTCCCCCGCCTGGCGCCAAGTGGCCGCGGCGGGGCAACTCCCGCGAGCCTATCCCATGCCTGCCTTCTCTCCATGCTTCTGCCATATCTGGATGGGCACGACCCTCCTCTGAAAACCCACTTAGCGCAATCTGTAGTGTGGCGGCTGAACCCCAAAATTCCCAGCCGTGCGTTCCTGCCCCGCATGGGTGCCATAATGTCAGGATCTGACGGATCCCTTTCTCCCCGCTCTCCGGGGAAAATGATTGAACCCCAAAATCTATGAAAGAGCACTCGGCCTTGCCTTCTGCCGGCAGAAGACCAAGGCGTACTCTTATGGAAATACGCTAAGTTGAGGAAAGGTTGCTGAAGCCTCCCCTCCCCCATCCCCTCACATGTCAGAAGCGGAGGCGGAAGAAGGCATCAGGGAGACGCTGTGATGGTTGAATGAGTCTCAAAGGATTTAATTGGGAGGGAGGCTTATATAGCGGTAATGGCGGGAAAGGGACGGACTTGGGCCATTGGCTAAGCCGGGCTGCCCATCAGGTGATGTCATGAAACTTCCTTTGTGGGCTGGACAACCCTATCATGGTGGCACGCACATGTTTGCCCCCCAGGGGCAGGGGGCTTCTTTTCTGGTTGAGGCCGGAAGGTGTGAGGGACTCCCTCCCACACTGTCCCATGGCTGGGTGAAGGGCAGCGTCTCGCTCTTGGCGCCCTTCCCCCACCAAGGCCAAAACTGAGTCCCCAACATTGCTCCACACCCCCCCTTTTTTTGATAATCCAAATATGGTGAGGAATTACCTATTTTTGCCACAATGGAAAGTCTGGGTGTTAGGTTGAACTCTGCATTAGAATGTGTATTGAGCATGCACACAATACCCTGGGCTCAGTCACTAACAGCAGAAAAAAGACACACTAGGTGAAGAGAAATGAAACCAATATTTAATTTTAGTCATTAAATAAACCCTATATGAGACAACATTGAAAACAGAAACAATAACCATGGAGCAAGAGTAGGCCCTTCTGAGGGGAAGCACACTGGGAATCAAGGACCAACATCAGGTAAATGCAAGTGATGTTGTCAATGGGGCAAGTTGGTTTCAATTTTGGTTTGGATTATGTCCTCCCTATAGGAATGCGTGAATCCAGTAGCCAACTCAGAAAAAGAGGTAGATAGTGATGCATTGTAGAGCTCTTGGAGAGGGCCACAGTTAAGGAGGGGAAGGGGGTGACTTCTGGTACCTATATTTATTCTCTAGGGAGGCTAGATTTGGGAACCTGAAGGTCAGGGAGAAAAATATCTTTATTACTAGCAGGGTTAGGAACAGAGATTGAACCTAGACTACAAAATGTTGGGGGTAGGAGGAGGAGATGCTCAGGAGAGAAAGTCTAGGTGATGAGATCAGTGCCCAGGCCAGAGGACCTTAGAGAAGAGGAGGAGGGATTCTCATTGGGGAAAAGAACTATGCTAACAGAGAAGGGTGTTAAAGAGCTCCTGTTAATGGCAGAATGGGGCTAGAAGGCCAGGTGTAAGTCTTCAGGTTACCAAATGCTGCTCTAGAACACAAACCTTTGTGAGACAAACCTATGGGGAAAAAAGGAGTATTATAGGCAGCTGGCCCAGATGCAAAAGAGAGCAGGCAAAATATTGACTTTTCCTGAGTGTCCTGGCTCCTGAGGATAGGGCTTGGATAGAGACAGGACTGCAGAGATCAGGACCTGGTGATGTAGAGCAACTCTAGACATCAAGGCATGGCAAAGTGGCAACACATTGAAAGACAGAGCTCTCCCTGACATGAGGCCTCTGAAGGACAAGGTCTGTTTATCTGGCCTAGCTATGATGTTTAGGTTCTGCTGGTTTAGCTTGACTGAGGATGAAAGAAAATGGTGCTTTCTCCTAGCTGTGTGGGTTTGGCCCATTCACTTTGCATATTCAATTTGCATGGTTACATAGAATGGGGTCTGGGTTTTTTTTTGCTTGCAGTGGGCTGGGCTTGATGATTCACTGTACCTATAGAGGATGGTCTTGGGGCTTTGCCCTGACTGTGCAGAGAGGGGCCTTCTGTACACCCTGACAAGGTAGGAGACAGCCTGCTGGTTTCGTTTGACTGGTGGGCTCTGAATGGCAGAGCCTGGTTGTTTTCACCTGTATGCCAAACATAGAAAGCATGATGTGATAACATTGGTCATTGTAGATCTGAGTCTGAAAATGTGACAGGGCTATGGTAGTCAGAATCAACCAAATGGAGGCAATGGTGGCAACCAGTGCCTTTCTGTATGGCCTATTTCTGAAACTCATGGCGTGGCATAGTGACCAGGTTTCCAAGATCTGGTGCTACTGGGTGATAAGACACTGGATATCAAGAGTGGTCCTGGTGTTGCAGAGTAGTTGATAAGAGCATACCTGGTTGCTTTGGCCCCTGAGATGTTCCACACGTGGAGTAGTGTGGGTGTAGATTTATAGTAAGTGACCTACATCATGTTGGGATCCAGATAAATTGCTCTGCAGAACGTGGCATGGTTGTGTGACCTGGTCGTGGGAATATTGGCCAACACATTTAATATGTCACTGGAAATCAGACTCAGAGGCACTGCTCTGGGGAAAAGTTCCTGGGAGAGTGGCTTAGTCACCAATATCTGGTTGATAAAGAACTTGGATATGAGCATGATATGGCATTGTTTGTGATCAGGGTATGCCTGAGAGTTGGGTCCCCTAAAATCAGAGGTTGACATTGGTGTGCTGGTATGGAGATCAGTGCCCTGTATAGTTGTTGGAAATAACAAGTGTATGTATTGGTATAATGTGGACAGAGACAAGCATATGAAAAAGAAACAATGCACAAGAGAATTGGGCCTGGAAAAATATCTTATAGGGAGAGATTCAAGCCTGCCTGAGTGACCTGCCCCAGACATTAGGGTTGTACCTAATGCACTGCTATGGAGAAAGATGCCTGGTAATATTGCCCAGTGCAGAGATCTGGGCCTGCTGGTTTACTACAGCAGCAAACATCAGGATGGGACCCAGATGAACCACTATGGATAATAGGGATAGTTAATTCTCCTTAGGTGCTGAGACAGAGTTTCAGGTATAGTACAGAGACAGACATCATGTTAGGACCCAGATGAACTGCTCCTCAGAACATGGCATGACTGAGTTGCCTTTATAATGAGATAATATCCTGCATGGATGAAGTGGCTCCAGATCAGGATCAGGTACAAATGCAATGAAATGGAGACAACTAGGCCTGATAAAATAGTCAGGTTATCAAGATCCCATGACACTGGTTGGTAAGAACCTGAAACTAAGACCTCCCATTATGTGACAGTGCTACTAATCAGGGCCTTCCTGGATATCGTGATCATTAAGATATGTGGGGGACCTCTATGCATGACAGTGGAGAACAAGATTTGGCAAAGTTTCCAATTTCACCCCAATCTCACTGGTAGTCATCAAAATGAAACAAAAACCAAAATGACCCACTGAAGAAGATGTGAGGGAGAGGTGTGCAGTGCAGAAAGGCTCCATAGTCTATTGGTGGGTATAGGAACTAGTTCACCACTATAGAAATCAATATAGAAGTTCTCAAAAACTACAAATGCACCTTTGTTATGACCTCACCATATCACAGTTGCACATACACATGTATGCAAAGGAGATTATAACAACATACCAGGAAGACCCCAGCCCATGTTTTACGAGAAGTATTCACAAGATCCAAGTGATACAATTAAATAAGTTGTCCAATAGCACATGAATGGATAAAATTGTGCATGTATAAATGTCTATACTATATATAACATACAAAATATATATTGTAATATTGATATATTACATATTACATGACAAATATGTCTAGGATATATAATATATAGGCATATATGTATCATAGGGTCTGTAATAATTACTGACTGTTGTGAGAAAATTCTCTCATTATTGTAATGCTTATCATTTTGTTTGAATCTCTCTAGAAAGGCAAAATAATTTTGGGTGAGATGTGAAAAATTATGGCATCTTAGAATGATGCTTACCTTCATACCTTTCTGGTAACTGGGCCAATGTCAGTGAAATACACACATTCCTACAGGGTTTTTAGAAATTTCAAGAGGAAACATAGCTTGCTGTTAGAGGGAGGGGAGAAGAGAACATGCTAAAGAAGTACAGTGTGATACCCCCACTTGATCCAGGAACCCAGGATGAAGCCTGCCTATAGAATGGTTTATGCCCATGCACATCCTGCAAATCACATACACACACACACACACACACACACACACACACACACAAACTACACTAGGAACATACATACAAACACTCAGCCTCACATACTTCCTCACAGAGTATGTCAAATTCTCCTACATAATGTAATTTGTATTAATGCCTTTCCAGTTGCTATGTGATTATTTCCCATGTTAATCATTAACCCTGACATCTGGAGCTCTTGTGACCAGCACACAGACTTTCTGCCTCTGGAAACTGAGGCTTCTGCCTGAAACTGCTTTCATTTCTGTTATTCCTTTGCTAATTCTGGGTGTTCTTCTCTGCCTGTTTGCAGACTCTAGATACCTGCATCACCATCTGTCCCCTTTTCTTCACCCACTTGTGTTAAAGCATGTGAACTCCACTCAAATAAGTTAAAAGTTGCTTTGGCTAAGCAGGTAAAACGGCAATCTTTCTGGAAAAATACACAAGAGACATTAAATGGTTGACAGAATATTATCTTAATCTATTTCACTTTCAGAATAGCAGTTATCTTGGACCCTTCCTTGTCTTAGTTTGTATTTTATTGAGTGCTTTTTAAGATTGTCATACTATATAGTCCAAATGGACAATCCTCTTGCCTCAGCCCACACATGCTTGGATTATATAAGCCTGTATCACTACATCTGGGTACTGATACCTTATTAAAGTCTTTTAAATATGGCAATGAATGACAAGTTTTGGTATAGTAAAAAGTATTGAGATGTAGGTCAGTATAAAGAGGGTGGACTTAGCATTTACCAGGTACTTATAAAGTAAAACAAGTTAAAGCACTTCTACATAAAACAAAGAAAGCCAACTTTGTGTGTGTGTGTGTGTGTGTGTGTGTGTTTATTTTAAAAAAAAATTTATTGTCAAATTGATATACAGAGAGGTTGTAGTTTCATACGTTAGGCCTTGGGAGAGGGCCAACATTTAATGTTATTTCTTAAATAGTCCAAACAGAAGAAATAAGCAAGAAAACAGAAATCTTAACCCAGGAGCAAAAGAAGAATTTTTGAGGAAGAAGTGACAAGAATTAATAATCAGCAGTGGGAGAGGACTGGTTGATGGAGAGAAAAATCTTCAAAGTTATTCAGCAGAATGGTTCCAAGCTTATGGAATTTTTTGTTACCTACAGGTAATGATGCAGCAAGCAGCCTATTCAATAAAGTGGGTAGGCTGTGGATACTTTAGGTGTGTGGAAGATGATTACAGAAAGCCCCAGTACAGGTGGGAAGGAAGTGAGGTCTACTCCATATGTGTACTCTCTGGAGGAGCTGGATTTAGGGGATGAGAATGAGGGAGCAAGATTCACTTAGGGATAGCAGGGCTAAAAGTGGCAATTGACCCCAAGCCTAAAAACCCATGGGAGGAAGGAAAGGTGCTCATTGCAGAACAACCACTTGGGGTTGGGAGAAGAGTCCAGGAATCCTAGGGAAGAGAAGGGAAATTTCTTTACCCAGGAAAGAAATTTGCCAAGAAAGAATGGTAAGGAAGAGTTCCCACAAACGGCAAGACCTTACTAGGAAGCCAGGTATAAAACCTCGGGATTAGGTAAGCTGGTCTAGAAGACAAACCTTTATGAGGTCAATCCAAGGGGAAAAGGAGTACTATAAACAGATGGCCAAGATATCAAAAGGAGGTGGGAGAGGGATGATGTTTTCTGAGTGGCACGGTGCCTGGAATAGAGGCAGGACAGGGCTTGGTGATGTACAGCAGCTGTGGAAAGCAAAGTGTGGCAAAACGGCATTGCATTAAAGAACAAAGCCTATCTTACAATGGTGGCTCTGACAAGCAAAGCCTCCTGATTTGACCTGCATATGGAGTATAGGGCCTGGTGGTTGAAATTGTCTGCAGCTCAAAGGGCATTGTGTTTTGGCCTGGCTGTGTGTATTGGGCACAGCCTTTTTGCAACCTAACAGAAAGACAGCACTTCTTTCTCTAGTCTGCCTGTGGGAGTAGTGCCTACGTTACAACCTAGATATGGAGGATAGTCTTGTTTGTTTTCCCTGACTGCAGACAATAGGGACCAGTCATGTTCACTGGGTCAGTCGTAGATAGTTTAATAGTTTTTGCCTGTCTAGTGGGCATTGAATGGCAAGACCTGGTGGACTTCTATGGCTGTCAAAGGAAAAGTACATGGGTTGGGCTTGCCTGTATTAGGGTATGGATTTTCAGTATCTGTGGTTTGGCAATTGGGTTGTGGAAGAGAAGGCCTTGTAGTTGGACATGGATGACACAAGAGGGTCTGGTGGGGTTTGGACTACAGATGGGGTGACATGGTCTGGTGGTCTACCTGGCAAGGGAAGTTAGAACCTTCCATAATGCCTTGACTTCCTAGGGAATATCTTGATGAATTGTACTGACTGTGGGGTACAGAACCTATTGGGTGGCTGGTAGTATAGCATAGTGACAAGAGTGCTTTCCTTGCATACATGAAGCCCTGGGTTCGATTCCTCAGCATCACATATATAGAAAATGGCCAGAAGTGGAGCTGTGGCTCAAGAGGCAGAGTGCTAGTCTTGAGCAAAAAGAAGTCAGGGACAGTGCTCATGCCCTGAGTCCAAGGCCTAGGACTGGCAAAAAACCACCACCACCACCACCAACAACAACAACAACAAAAACATATTAGGCTGGTACAACCTTGTACAGTAGGATTTGGCATAAATCCTAACATGCTGCTGAGGAGGAAAATGATATGCAGATTCTCTGTGGTGGTAAACAGAGCCAGACACTGCTGAAACTGCAAAGGTCAGCACCTGGTACAGAGGAATGACAAGAGAGCACTGCATGGAATGCTTGTTGACCTGCAAAGATAAAACCCTGCCCCTGAAGCGATGTCACAGTGTTGTGGGCCTGTTTTGTGAGTGTTGATGCAGATATCAGGGCTTTCCTGGGAGTCACAGTCATGGATATGGGAATCAGTCCCCATTCCCCTGCTGAGAAGAATGTAAGAATGTGGCTTTAGTATAGAGGACATTGGGCAGCACAGGTCATGTGGCCATGAAAAGATAGACTTCATATGGATGCATTTCTGCTGAAAACATGGTGTAATGGGTTTCCCAGGTTGTGAAGAGTCTCAGCTCCAGGGGTTTTAAGATACTGGAACTCAGTGTTTGCCATGGTGGGGCAGTGCTGCTGATCAGAATCAACCTGGCTGATGGGGATATTGAAATCTGTGGTGGATATGGATACCCTGCTGCAGAGAACATTATTTGGGAAAGTATCCCAATTTTGGAAACTCAGGCTTGTTGGGATAACATGGAGATATAGATGCACTGCTCTGGAGAAGAGGGCCTGACAAAATCAGCAAGGGAGGGGCAGATCTTGGCATTGTCAGGTGGCCTGACTCCAGATAATAATGGTGTGTCTGAGAGGCACTGGTCAAGAGAATGGAATATGGCAAATTGACCCAGATGGGATGATGTGGGCCTGCCAGATCAGCCTGGTCCTGGACATCAGTGTGGGACTCATATGCATAGTTGTGGAGAATGTGGCCTGGCAGCATGGCCCAGCTGCTGAAATCAGAGCCTGTATGTGTACTACAGTAACTGACATCATGTTGTGAGCCAAATGCACTGTTCCACAGAACTTGGCCAGGATTAATGATCTTTTGTGTTTTCCTCCCTTTTATCCCATAGGAAAGAATATAAACTTGTAAATCCTAATTCAAAGACAACTTGTGTGTACAGGTATTTGTTTTGTTCTTGGCTTTTTGTTTGGATTGTATGGCTTTGAGGGTGACATGTGAAGGGCAGGCTATATATTTTTAATATATATTTTTGGTGCTATATGTAATGAGAGACTGTTCATAGAAGATAAGTGAACCATCTCTTATAGGTAATTTTATTGACAATAAAATATTGATTATAAGACTGTCCATGACAAGTTCTTATTATCTCAAACAGCCCTTGTTTTTGGTGTGCTTTCCTGTGCTGACTCAGAACGTGCACTTGTGTGTCTATAGATGAAGAATGACTTATGCCAGTGGCTATGTTTTAGGGAGTACTCTGCATGAAGAAATCAAGTCTGGATGCTAGTGGGGACAGGGACTGAGGCTAGGTGGCCGGAGGCTGTCACAGAAGACCTGTTTAGCCTTTCTGATCTTCACTTGAGATTGGCAGAGTAGTTGCTCATCTCTTTTGGTGTCAGAAGTATTGTAGATGTCCTTCTTTCTTCAGTTATTTGCTCCTTACTTTGTGGAAGGAAAGCAGTCCTGAGGTGTGGCATGACACTAGGTCACTGCCTGAGCAATGAGTGTATACACATGTAAATGAGGGCAGTGCATGTGTGTGTGTGTGTGTGTGTGTGTGTGTGTGTGTAGGCCGTGCTGGAGCTAGGACCCCCTCAATGAGTCTGGTGGGAGTGTAAACTGTGCCCTGTCTTCCTTTATGGGAGCTCCCACCTACCTGCCTGCCTGTACTTAGCTTCCTTGCCACTAGAACAAGATGTTCTCAGCATGGGAGCATATTACTAGCAGCTAAATTGGGGGACTGCTTTCCTTGTCATTCAAGAGCTTAAGGCATATTGACTAGGTTGGCCAGGATGAGGTTTGATCGTTTGCTTACTAATACATGAACTGCTTAATTGACAGCTGATTGGCCTCCTATCACTCTTTTATGTGTACTAACTTTCTACACTGGGTTTAGAACTCGAGGCCTTGTGCTAACTAGGCAAGTGCTCTAGCATTTGAGCCATGCCTCCATTCCTTTATGCTTATTTATGTGGGAATACTGGGGGTTGAACTCATGACATGTGTGCTGTCCTTTAACTTTATTACTCAAGGCTGTATTCTACCTCTTAAGCCACAGCCATACTTCTGGCTTTTGGTGGCTAAATGGAGATGACAGACTGCCCTGCCACACTGGCTTTGAACTGTGATTCCCAGAGCTACTGGCACTCAATTGTCTTTTTATGTTTTTGCCATTTTTGGAATAGTGTTTCATATTTATGACAGGTTTTCCTGAACCTCAGTCCTCCTATTTACCATTCCCACATAGCTGAGGTGACAGATACATGTCACATTGAGGTTTTGTTGGTTAAGAAGGGGTTTCACTGGGGCTGGGGATATGGCCTAGTGGCAAGAGCGCTTGCCTAGTATACATGAAGCCCTGGGTTCGATTCCCCACCACCACATATACAGAAAATGGCCAGAAGTGGCGCTGTGGCTCAAGTGGCAGAGTGCTAGCCTTGAGCAAAAAGAAGCCAGGGACAGTGCTCAGGCCCTGAGTCCAAGCCCAGGACTGGCAAAAAAAAAAAAAAAGAAGGGGTTTCACTAACTTTTTGCCTGGTCTGACCCTCCCATATCTCTGCTCTCTTGTAACTGCTGTCCAGGTGTGAGCCACTTCACCCAGTGTGTTACTGTTCTCTTGAACATTGCTCCTTCCATATCTTCTCTGTTATTCTCTCATAGGAAGTGTTTATCAACTTCTTAGAGCTGAATGAGGCATCCTTGGTCCTTTGGTTTGTGTAGTGCAGTGCTTGGCACTGTAGTGCTCACTTGGGAGTACTTAGTGTTTGTAAGAGATGTGACGATGGAACTGTTAAGGGCATTATGTAACTATTCTAGCCCCCAGAGTGACCCCTTTGCTGCCCTTGTGGTCTGTGAGGATGGAGTTGGTGATCTACTCATACTTCTAGGTAGGATGGGCTTCAGCAACCGTTTTCAGCTATGATTTTTGGGGTGGAGAAGGTTCTTTCCTTACTTAGATTTGAAGATAAAATTAAGATAGACAATAAGGGAGTTTTTTAATTTAATTTATTTATTAACTGAACACAAATTTTTTTGACAAGGTGTTGTGCAAAAAGGGTACAGTTACATAGTAAGGCAGTGTGTACATTTCTTGTGATATCTTATGCCCTGTAATAAGGGAGTTTTAATATAAGTAAATAATAGTTTAAATATAGCAGAACTTGGGGAGAGATAAAGATAAAACTGTATACTTTTTTGAAAAGCACAAGATAGCCAGTACATTATCTTATTAGTATATATAAGATATTTTGCATAAGATGCTGAATATATAACCTGTTTGACATATTGTCACAATGAGAGGTATGAGCCACAGGGTAATGTAAAGACCTGTCTGCAAGGATTATCCACAAATAATCAAGACATGAATGGGGCTCACATTCATTGTGAGAACCAAGGAAAAGTGTAGACCCCAGAGCTCCTAGAAACAATAGGGCTTGTAAAATTTCACTGTCTCAGAGTTTACTCTTAGCTTCTATAACTCTTTTTTGCTGACTCCATGTTAGAGGGCTGCACCACCACCGGTAAGAATAGTTCCTCATACTTTGACATTTAAAGATATATGTAGGGCTGGGAATATGGCCTAGTGGTAAAGTGCTTGCCTTGCATACATGAAGCCCTGGGTTCGATTCCTCAGCACCACATATATATAGAAAATGGCCAGAAGTGGCACTATGGCTTAAGTGGTAGAGTGCTAGCCTTGAGCAAAAAGAAGCCAGGGACAGTGCTCAGGGCCTGAGTTCAAGCAACAGGACTGGCAAAAAAAAAATATACATGTAATCTTTGTTCCTTTCTTTATCTAGGTAGCAACCATAATAACAGATTTGAAAATGACCATAGTAATAGATTATAGAAATAATTGTAGTAGTTGTTATAGAAATGCCATGGCAGCCATCAGGTTGGTTCCCTTATGATTGAGTACTGGATTGTTTTAGCCTGCTCATGCTTGCTTAGTTGATATTAGGGGAACATGGTAACAATTGTGAAAAAATGAAGTTAATATTAGGTCAGCCTGACCACAAAATTCTGCTTCTGTAAATGGCTTGCTTAACTCATTTGTGAGCTTTGACCCCCCTCCTTGCATTGTAATATGTAACCACTTTCTGTAGAATGAATAGTTCTACCTTTAAAATCCCAACCCTACTGAGGCTCAGTGCCATTCATTACCATCCCGATGGTGGAGAGCAGATGACTGAGTGCTGGTGTTTTTGATGTCATGGGTCCGAGTCCTGGGTGATCAGGAATCTACATCATGAAGTGTTGTTCAGTAGTTATTTATAAGACAAAGTATTGCTAATTTTTTACAATACAATCAGCAGAGCTAAATCAGACAATGTTAAGATCTACTGTGCATAAAAGTCAGTGAGTCTAGAGGATTTCAGATGTTGGCCTTTTCCCACAATCTGCTTGCCAACTGGACATTGATCCCCTTTTGAGGGCTGCTCTGGATGCTCTTCCTAAGCTTTAGTCTTTGACTCTGCAGCAAGCAAACCAAGTTAGTAAGCATCCTGGGGACAGTGAATGTTCAGTATGATTTCAAACTTTGTCTATTTGGGTTTCACTCTGGTGATTGTTGAAATATAGTGGTATTTTACAGATTAGCCTTTTCCTTTTATTTTTTTTGGTTGGTTGTGGGGCTTGAACTCTGGGACTGGGCACTATCTCTGAGCTCTTCAGCTCAAGGCTAGTGGTCTACCACTTGAGCCACAGCACCACTTCCGGTTTTCTGATTGTTAATTGGGAATAAGAGTCTCATGGACTCCACTGCCCATGCTGGCTTTGAATTCTGATCCTCAGATCTCAGCCTCCTGAGTAGCTAGGATTACAGGTGTGAACCACCAGTGTCCAGCTTCCTTTTTTCTCTTTTATGTCTTCTGGTGAAAAGTGCCTTGAAATAAATGAAATGAGAATATTCTGTACTCTGTTTCATATCATGAAGTTGTATGAAGAATAAATCTTAGTTTGGAACTTTATGAAGGGTGGAGATTAGATGGGTAACTAATTTGTTTTCCACTTGAATTAAGATATCTAGGTTCTAGAAAAGGCAGGTGTTGACAGGGACTAATATTTAAGACCAAAGTTTGCATTGGCATGTAGCTGAAAACTGGTTAACCTGTGTGCACAGAAACAGCAAACTGGTATCCATTGCTGTAGAGGGAATGAACAGTTTTTGCAAAGCAATGTGATGGCTTTATTCTCTTCTTCCTGTATGCTGTTAGTTTTGGAGAGTCGTGGAGCCAGGGTTCCAGAAGGAGCTTTACACATTTGATGACACAGAGAGTAGCATCCTGGGGATAACCAAGCAGGCATCCCTTCTGAGACTGTCCAGTTTCAATGTGAACAAAAGATCACATTAAGAGCATCTGTGATGTTCTGTGCTCTTGCAATTGAAGACGAGGAATGAGGTGTGGTGGGGCACTGTTGTGTGAGTGCAGGCTATGGTCACTAGCCCTCACTCCCTGCTGCTTTGATGACCATGAACATGATGTCTTCCCATGGGTTGTTTCAGAAACGTGCATTGCTTTTTCAGATATTAAAGTTGTATTGTTAACAGTAGTCATGTAAATTCCTGTGTAAATTCGTAGGCTGCTAGAGTACTGTTGTGCACAGTTGACTCTGCAATTCTTTATTCCAGGGAGATATTTGTGCTTCCTGATATCTCATATATCTTTAGAGAAATGCAGAATAGGTTGCTTCTGCTGCTTGTTCTTAATATGATAGTAAAAATGTTCACATCCTCCCCCCAAAAGAGAGAAACCTTTTCATCCTTAAAAAATAAGCACAAGAGTTCAATTTCCTCTTCACTTTTTTAAACTTACCTCTCTCTTTATGTTACTGAGAATTGTACCATATCTTTACACCATGGATGCATAATTACCACTAACATCAGTGTTCTGGAGTAATGCTATCTTTAAAAATTTGTCTGTAAAATGTTCAAACTTTTCAAACGTTTAAATGCATTTCCAATCCTTAATAGAGATGTTAGACTCTCTGGTACCAGGACCAGGGAAAACAAGGTTTAAAAGTTCACTTCTATAGGCATATTTAACAGATACTTTAATCCTTTATAAACAATTAATTACATTTGGAAGCCTTTTAGAATGAAGCTGAAATACCTGTCAGATGTTTTAACAAAGAAAACATAAATAAACGATGCTCAATGAACAGCGGTGGAGTAGGTTGGGAAGCCGGGACTCAGTTTACCTCACCACACATATGGGCGGAAGTCGTCCTTTGGCAGTGAGAACGTTTCTCAAGCACGACGTTCAGGAATCGGCAGTTGGTTGCTTGGGATCGAAGCCACAGTACAGTGGGGCTTGGCAGGCGCAGCCATGAAGTTCTGGGCCAATATTGTGGACCAGGATTCTCTGTGTCACTTCAAGAGTGAGCTGGAAAGGCTGCCGGAGCTAGCGGGACCGGAAGGAGGAAGAGGCTGGGCTGGGGAGGACTTGAAGGAGCCAGAGGGTGGCCATTGGACAGACTTGGGGTAGGTGAGGCTAGGTAGGGTACTGTGGGAATGAAAACCACTGCCTATTAAAGTTTCTGTAACTTGATTCGTCGTATGATTTCTTTCACTGTGCCAGTAGACATCTTTATCTTTCTTAGTCTACCCTTAGCTGTCAGACCCCATTCTTCCTTCAAACCAGAATGGGCAGAACTGTTGTGTGCTGAAACTTTTTCAATGCTGTGATCTATATCTAGTGGTCTGTAAACTCATGTACATTGAATAATTTCTAGATCTCCTTTACTCCCTGAGCCTCAATTTCCTTAAAGAGCACTGATAGCAGATGCTAAATGCCTCCGAAGTTGTGGGGAAACTGGAAAGTCATTAGAGTTGTTGAAGTATTTTCCAGGGAGATACTAAGTTGTACTAGGCTGAATTCCATCTTCTGTAGAATATGGAATGGGCAATCAGAATTAACTTTTTCTTTTACTGTTTGATATAGGAGTCATTAATATGTTATACAAACTTGCCAAAACCTGCATTGTTTATGTCTGTCCAGAGAAACTGAATTTCATTGTTTCAGAGAAACACACAATTGTAGGAGGGTTTAGTTGCTTCTATGAGTTCCACCAGGTGAGTAGGAGTTCCAAGAGGCTCTAAACTCAGCCCATGACTGCTAGATACACCGTTTAAAAATGCCCATTTTCTTCTTGTAGAATCCCTTTTTCAACAGATTTGAAATGGAGTCGCTGCACAAAACAATGAGGTATATTTAGAACTAGGATTGGAAAAGTTCTGTGGAGCCTGAAATACTGTCAAAAATGTCCAAACCTTGATAATCAAGTTAACTAATAAACACCCTGGAAGCCTCATGGTCTGCACAGAACTGGTGAGTAGAGGAGCATTTCTCAAATTTTGTACAAGAATTTTGTCATGGAATGAATATAAGTATTTGTAAGCCTGGGCCTTGAAACAATATTGTTAAAAGCTAATTGGTTTTCTCTAAAATTAAGAATCTTGTGTATGGATATTTTTCTCCACTAAAGTTGGTTCTTTATGTGTGATCTTTTAAAATAATGTAATGTTGCAATATTGACACAAGATCCTGCATTTTCCAGACAGTAAAATTTTAAGCATCAATGGTTCTTTTGGTGGTATTGTCACCTACTGTAGAAATCATAGTTTCTGTTTTCATATTAGATGATTCTTCCTTTCCCTTCCTCTGTGAATGTAGCATATTATCCAGTGATTATTCAGTGACATATTTACCTTATATGTTGCTGCAAAATAAAATTAGTGCAGAGCTCCTTTTTTTTTTTTTTTTGCCAATTCTGGGGATTGAACCCAGGGCCTGGGGACTGTCCTTGACCTTCTTTTTTCTCAAGGTTAGCACTCAACCACTTGAGCCACAACACCACTTTTGGCTCTTTCTGTTTATGTGGTAGTGAGGAATCGAACCCAGGGTTTCATTCATGCTAGGAAAGCACTACACCACTAAGCTACATTCCCAGCCCCTCAGAGCTCTCTTAAGAAGCACACATACTCTACACACACACACACACACACACACACACACACACACACACTCACCACATACCCAAAGGAGGAACTTCATATTTATTTCTGTTTGACCTTACATCCAAAAAAAGAGAGAACAGTGTAACAACAGTATAAAACTTATTTCTAGCAATATTATCCATGTGTTTTATAGATAGTATTAAAAGCTCCATCAATTATATTATACACCAGTTGTAAAAAAAATTACACCTTAAACTTAAGTGTAAATGATGCTTTCCAAATTTGAGAGGGAAGTGAAATTGTATCTTAGTCTCTTGCTTACCATTGTAACTTTTCCCTTCAGACACTATAAATACAATTTGGAAGTTAACATTTTTTATTGTAAAGGTGATGTACAGAGTGGCTACAGTTACATCAGTCAGGTAATTAGTACATTTCTTATTGAACAGTACTCCCTCCCTCTCCCAGTGTTATCATTCCAGACCCCGTGGCCCCCCAATTTGTAAAGTTCATTTCCAACACAGTGTCTAGTGACTATCACTTCTGAATTCATTCACCCTTTGTCTCACTGTTTCTGTGCTTCCCCTTCCCCCCTCAAATCAGATAAAGAAAAGGTATCGAAATGAAAACAGCGACAAAGAGGGGAAAAGAACAGAAAACAGTACAATAAAAACCTTGTTTCCATATATTGTAGCTCAATTTGATAAACATAATTTTATATGCACACAGATATTGAACCCTTATGATCCTTTCCTAAGTATATAGCCTCCTTTGGTCTCACTGTGTGAATGTTTAGAGTCCTGTTTAATTTATCATGTCCAAGTGTAATTGTTTGTCTTTTATCGTGTGTTGGGTTTACTTTTCCTTCATTTGTAATTTTAAACAAATATTTGAAAAGTGTATTGGAAACATTTCCTTGCTTGGAATGAATGTAATTGAAGACCAACAACAAAATCTGGGCCTTGTTGATGTAGATTCTGAATTATTAGGTATGGTTATACATAATTTGATAGGAAGTGATCTGTGCATTTCTAAATTTAAAGTGAATCAGCAGTGTTCCAAATTGAATACACACACTAATTCATTATCTTTTTTAATAAATACAATGGGATGTCTGGTACAATCATGCATATATAATCACAGAACAACTCCAAAGGACAAATGTCATTGATTGCTGATAGCGTTCTTGAGGAAGTTCACACTTTTTAATTATCCTATTGGCCACACTCCCAAGTTCCAAGAGCAGAAGAGGCAGGATATCAATGTCAGGTGAATGGACTCTGAATGAATACTTTAAGAACATTCCACATAGATTTGGTATTTTAAATAATTTTTTACCCTGAGTTCTTTGGTTTTTATTTTGTTGCAATATTGACAACATCAAATGTTTTAACTCTTTTCTTAGCAGTTATCTGTGTCAGGAAGGATTCGCATTGTAACACACTACTTTCCCATAACATTCATCCCTATAAACTTGTGGAAGAACCTATAAGAACTCTAAGCTCCAGACTCAGATGTAAATGCAGCCTGACGTCCTGTTGTTCAACCCAATTAAAGAAGGAAATCTGTTTTCTCTCATTTTAATTATAATCTTTCAGAATACTTGACTTTCAGCTGAGATGCCTCTGAGAATAAAATGATAGTCATGTTTAAAAGGTACTTCAGGAAAGAAATTTGAATATATTTTTTTCATGTTAACCATCTCAATCTACTGTTACATGCCACTAAAATACCATATTCTTGACCCATAGGAGGGAAAATGCCTTACTCAATTCATCCATTAAGTAAAACAAAGTTAATTGGACCCATGCATTAGAAGACAGCCCATATTTATTAGAACTCTTTGCCTTAGTGATGAATTTACATTTCAGAGGACTTGACCTTAGTATATATTCAGAGAGGAATTTTTATCAGAGTTTGGGTTGTGTTGTTGAGAGAAAGTTACATACCCTATTTTCCTTTCTGATGCTGGGAATATTGTATGCACTGATTTTGGTCTAATTTATTATTGTCAATACATAAAATGCCTTCAAAATGTGGGATACCTTTTCCTTTGTACCTCTACATACTGATTATATTCAAAATGGTCTAGTACTGTACATGAAAACATACAAAACATTCTAAATATGAATGGATATGGTATTGGTTATAAAGATCATAAGCTTAATAGAATACTTCATAGTGCAAAAGTAATACTGCAGGAAAAACATACTTATTTGACAAGATGCATATAACTTAAGATCAAGTTTGAAAAGCTGGTTTGGTATTAATATTTACTGTGGTTGAGAAAGATCAAGAAGGCATATAGCAAATATTTAATTCAGCTCATTTTATGCTTGTACAGTTGATAACCAACTTTGTAATAAAACTATTTGCTGCAGCAAAAATATTGTTTGAATACACATTTTTGTGAGTTATTGTTATTAGAACATATGAAGCAAGCAATTTTGAACACTAGATAGTAGGCTTAAATTTATAGCACATGATGAAATTATGCATCATGCTGAAATCACACTAAATTTAGAATACTGGAGCCAGAGCTGGGTGCTGGTGGCTTAGATCTATAATCCTAGTTACTCAGGAGGCTGAGATCTGAGTATGGTGGTTCAAAGCCAGCCCAAGCAGGAAGTCCGTGCAACTCTTATTTCCAATTAACCACAAAAAAAAAACACAACAAAAAACTGGAAATGGAACTATGGTTTAAAGTGGTACAGTGCTAGCCTTGAGCAAAAGGAGCTTAGGGATAGCACCCAGGCTGGGAGTTCCGGACTCATGACTGACAAAAGGAAAAACAGAATACTGGAGCCTGGGTCTATACAGCAATATGGGTTTGAAGAATAATCTCTTCTCATCATTAACCAACTTGAATGTGATGTTCGATTTCTGTCACTGTGACAAAATACCTGAGATAATCAACATATAAATACCCCTTCAAGGACACACCCCCAATGACCTGACTTCCTTCTGCCTTCTCAAAGATCCCTCACCTCCTATCAGCCCCAAAAGCTGAGTAACCACTATTGATGGTCCCTCATAATCTATAGAAGACAAACTCCAGTGCATAAGCCCAAGACCAGTCTGAGACAATGTTCTTTTACTGAGAGCATGGTGTAAAAGAGCCAATGCAGAAAAGAATTTATACATGTGTAAAACCTGAGTTTGTCCCTGGCTTATGGTCTAAATATTGACCCCTGCCCAATTAGCCACTGGACTTAGCAATACACCCCTTTTGGTTTCCCATTTTATATGACAGTTGACTGGTTTCCTGGGATGGAGGAATTGACATGCATACACAAGGACACATACATGCCCAAGCCCCATGATTTGCTTGGTCTTACAATAAATACTTCACGCAATTTCCTCCAGCTCTGTGAGCTTTCTTACTGAAATCATTGGCAAAAAAATGGTTCAATCTGACACATTGGAGTAGTGACAGTGTATGACATCCAAGATTCATCATGCACCCCCAGCCATGGGAATGAGTTGTTTCTAATGTTTTGGGAATGAGTTGAGTTGAGTTTCTAATGTTTTGGGAATGAGTTGAGCTGTTTCTAATATTTTGGGAATGAGTTTGTAACATTTTGAGATTTAAACATGCCACCCCTGCTCAAGGCTGTGTTGACGGCTGTGTTTTGCTTTTAAGCTATGTTTTGCTTTTCATATTATTGATTATTAGAAATAGGGAAAAATATTGAAGGTAGACTTTCCTGTCCTTGTTAAAAAGCAAAAATGACCTCTCCAACTTCCAGCTTCCCAAGTTGACAGCTTCACAGTTTATCACTAGCTGTACAAAGTTGCTGTATTTGTCAGAAAGCTTTGTTAACAGATTTGTTATGGTTTTGCTCAAGGTTATGTTTTGGTTTAATAAATAAGCATAATGGTCATGCTACTTGGCTCAAGACTGTTTTATGTCTGTAACTCAAGGCTAAATTCTGCTTCTGTAACTCTGCTTGCTTGGACCAATACCACCTGCATGTGTTTTTTCCTTTAAAACCCCTACTGAAAACAAAGCCGGTGCTGCACTTTACTCTTTGGTAATGAGGTCTACTTCCCACAGATAAATAAAAACTCCTGGCCCTGTTTATCTGAATCAATGGTCTTATTTACAGGTATGGGGATATTTCAGATGAAGCCATCTTCTTCCCTGATACAGTGTATGCAGTTATTTAGTTTTAGGCATGTCAGGAGAGACAACCTGAACTAGAGGGCTATATAAATCACTGGATGATAAAAAGGGGAATATTCCAGCGATAGTGGCAGAGAAGGCAGCTGCCTGCCTGGAGACCAGACCTTATTTGCCTATTGCACTCCCCAACAAACCATACTGGTAAACATAGGCAGCACACATAACTCAGAAAGATGTTGAATTCCATACTCTAATATCGAGAGTTAGAGCCTGGTTGTTTCCAGACTCCTCAACTTTTAGGTAAGTCAGCCTGTTAGAGAGACAACTCGAACACTGTTCATAATGTTTACCACCTGTGTTGGTTGGAGTAAAAGTAGTTCATGCTCATAGTGAGTTCTTTTCACATTTGAAAGTATGATATGTCTGTATTTCTCAGACTTGTAAGAAAAAGAAATCTCCCAAAACAGAAATGGCCTTATTCCCATATATTTATGCTGCACAATGGTTGTCAGGTCACAGCAGTGTGGGGAGGTTCAGTGGCTTCCCCTCCCCTCTACAGCCCAGGGAGGTTTGTTCAGTACTGCCCAGCACACCATGACACCATCCAGTAATTTAAGGGCTGATGACATGTGACCAAATTGCTTTATTCCCAGGCTAGGGTTCTTTCAAAATATGAGCTTTTTAGTTTCACTTTTTTTTTTTTTTGCCAGTTCTGGGCCTTGGACTCAGGGCCTGAGCACTGTCCCTGGCTTCTTTTTGCTCAAGACTAGCACTCTGCCACTTGAACCGCAGCGCCACTTCTGGCCATTTTCTGGATATGTGGTGCTGGGGAATTGAATCAAGGGCTTCATGTATACGAGGCAAGCACTCTTGCCACTAGGCCGTATCCCCAGCCCATCAAAATATGAGCTTTTTAGAAGCTTCTATGCGTAAACACCTTGACCATATTTTTGCCATAACAGTTTCCATTTACAATAAATTGTTTTTGTGGCCAACTTCCTTACAAAAAGAAAATCCTACTTATGTCATCTGAGTGAAGTTCTTCCCCTCAAGGGAAGAAATATAGATGAACAGACAGAATCAAGATCCAGAAAAAATTGTTGATCATTGGCCTTGGGATTTTGCTTCATATGATTCATTTCTTTTGCAATTTAAAAGTAATTGTGACAGAGGCAGATGACAGAAGTAGGCCACACAAAGGGCAATGCCAGGTGCAGTCTCCTCATAAATACTTTGCTAGTCATCTTCATGCTTCCTCAAGCAGAATCTGTTCAGAGGTGTGGTGTTTTATTTTTGTGTGAACACACAGTTCTGTCAAATGAGTAATATAATGTTAGTCTACCCTTATAGACCTCTTTTCCTGTGGAAAAATGGCTAAAATACCCTAGAGAAAGTGTTGCTTCTTCCTCTCAGCTCTATGTGGGATTTAAGAAGCCCTGGCTTGGACAAGATGTGCTTGTGTCTGTTTTTATTACAATCATTCTGCACACAATGTAGAGTAGTCCTGGTTTAAGAAGGTTTCATTCATACTTCATGATATGTTAGTTGTTTATTTCAAAATCTATTGAGCCTGTAACCCTAGCTACTCAGAAAGCAGGGATCTAAGACTCACAATTTGAAGCAGGCCAGGCAGGAAATTCTGTGAGACTCCCATTTACAGTTAGCCACTAGAAAACTGGAAGTTGCG
This sequence comes from Perognathus longimembris pacificus, assembly GCF_023159225.1. Classification (NCBI taxonomy): domain Eukaryota; kingdom Metazoa; phylum Chordata; class Mammalia; order Rodentia; family Heteromyidae; genus Perognathus; species Perognathus longimembris. Next base: position 74,782,083 of record NC_063188.1, on the reverse strand, counting down.
CTATAGCTAGCCTTGAGCAAAAAGGTCAGAGAGAGCACTCAGGCCTTGAGTTCAAGCCCCATAACTGACAAAATAAAACAAGATAAAAGAAACTATCTGTACTCACAGTGAAGAAATGTTTTTAGATAAAAATAATGAAAACAAGGCTGGAGTGAGCACAGAAATCTAGATGTAATTGAAGACAATTGCATGCTAATTAGATTACAAATGTGTGCACCAGAACCTATTAAGTTCCCCCACCAGAATATGTGTGTTGTATTATTTTGAACAGATATGTTGGAACAAGATAAAATATAAATGTGTTTATGTTAATTCTCTTCTCATAATGTTTTTCATTTTTATTTATACTATCAAATATTTGTAGATGGACATTTCAATTTAACAAATGTATTTTCCACACAGCACATCATGATCAGAGTCACTTTTTCCATCATTATCCACCTTTTGTACCTACAGTTTACCCACCAGTATCATCATTCTCTATTTCTTTTTTCATATATGTACATTGAGAATTATGGCTGCATTTGCCTATCATTCTTCTTTCCATACCTGTGTCCATTTTCCATCAAGACTTAACCACTTAGTTTTCCCATTAAGTCTTACTCCCTTAGTCAGGACATGCTTCAACTGCCTAATATTTACTCTATCAAACTGACAAGTTTCTGGAGGGGTTATGCCATTGTGCCTCACTCCTTCAGAGAGCAAACTTTAGGTATTTTGATCGTGTGTGTGTGTGTATGTGCGTGTGTGTGTATACATACACATGTTGTACAAATATATGCATACATATATATTTATAAATGCCTATGACTCTGTCTGTATTTATATTTTAGGTCTAACGTCCACATATGAGAGAAGGCATGTAGTTTGCCTTTCTGAATCTGTTTACTTCATTGAATATATTTTTCAGGCCCAATCGTTTTTCTGTAAATATGATTTCATTCTCCTTGATAGATGAATAACATTCTATTGTTTCTACTATATTCTTTATTCATCCATTGGTTGTAGGACAAGGGCATCTTGGGGGCCTTTGCTATTGTAAACTGTGCTATACTGAAAATGGATTTTCAGGTGTTAGTTCTCTATCTTGCCTTACATTCTTACAGATAGATACTCACAATTGGTATCACTAGTTTTTAAGATAGCTCTGTTTCTGATCTTTTTAAAGAACATTTTCATTGACTTTCATATAGGTTAAATAATGAACATTCCTACCAAGAGTGTATTAAATTTTCTTTCTTCCAAATCTTCACCAGCATGTGTTTTAATATCCATTATGTTTTTCAATATTACTGGAGTGAGGTGAATTATCAGCATTAAAAAAAATTTCCATTCCTCTGTAACCAGGGATTTTGAGTATATTTTCATATATTTGTTGACCTACCTTGCAAGAGGCCCTGGATCAACCTCCAACACTGAGCACAAAGAAAAAAGAAAAAAAAACACATAAACTCATAGCACCCTCTGTGGGTCAGGCACACAAGTGAACTGCTATTGTTTTCTTATAACACTCAGAATTATGCAGACAACAAAGAAATTAAATATATGTATATATATTTCCTATCCATAGTAAGAAATTAAGTAGAGCAAGTTACCAAATCAGTTTTAGAAAATGGTGGTGTGGGGGAAGGAGTTGTAGGGAACTCTGGAGCCAAGCTGTTAAGACCAGGAAAGGGTTAAGAGGTTGGAACACCACACCCTCAACACCCTCAGTACTCAGAAGGCTGAGAACTGGATCCTGGAAAGGTCAAAACAGACAAGACAATATAAATGTGTAAGTTACAACTAACTGGACCCGATGGTTTCTAAGTCACAGTTGATTGGCCCCTATGTGGCTTGTGACAATAGAAATAATGTGAATATTTTTGTTATGATCACTGCTTCTCACTGCTCCCTATCTATAGGGAGATAGTTATTACTATGTACACAAATTATGTTTTGTGTTAGTGATTGTAACCACAAACTAGATTAACACCTTGTTTTCTGCACATACCTATAGTAATTTTCCCTGTCCTGAACTGAATAAATAAACTTGTTTATGGGAGCTCAGGGTTCAGAAGCTGGTGAAAGCTAGAGCCCCTGGAACCCCATTCTTCTATCCTTTGTCTCATTTCTCATTTCTTTGGCTCCAGCATCTTTTTTTTGCTGCTCCTGGTTGCGGTTAGCAACAGGGGGACTACCTAATACTGTGAATATGCATTCCTATGTCCTTTAAAAGTGAATAACTCAGCCACACACTGGTGGATCATGACTGTAATTCTAGCTACTCAGGAGGCTGAGATCTGAAGATTGTGATTCAAAGCCACCTGGGGCAGGAAAGTCCATGAGACTCTTCAATTAACCACCAAATAGCCTGAAGTAGAGCTGTAGTTAAAGTAGTAGAGCACTAGCCTTGAGCAAAAAGCTCAAGTATAGTGCCCAGGACTGGCACAAAAAAATGAATAAATCAAATCCATAAAATCTATAATCTATTATATTTTATATCTATTTGTATATATATTATATTTGTCTTTATATTTATATACAGTAGCTTACATGCAAAAATTCATATCCTTGGATATGCATATTTAAGCTCATAAATAAATACAAATTAAATATTACACAAATTTTCTTACGGGTTTATTCATAGAAATGGCCCAGCTTCTTCTCTTCATCCCTTCCACATTTCCATTCCATTGAAACCTCTCCCACTCCCTGGCTCTGGCCTTATGATCATAGTCTCTAACTATGCATTCTTATAACACTTTCATTGTCCTCTGGTCTGATCCCCTTGTCAATGATGGGAAGACAGGTAATTGTATATGTGTGGGAGGGGGGTATAAATTGAGGGTACTTTGTAGCTATAAACAAGCAACTATTTAATGGATGTCTCTTCAAATGTAATTTGGATTGGAATTTTGATTTTTAAGGTATTTCTGTTAAGTAAGAGAAAACTGAAGCAATGAAGATGTATGTCAAAATTTCACAAACTTCTCATTCGGCTCAGTGGCTTCTCTTTGAAATTGAACAGTAGAATTCCAAATAAAAAATTTCTCCATTTTGTATGCTGTTCTATTCATAAAGTAAGAGCTACAGTCAAAAATACATTTAAGTCTAATCTGTATGATTATTAGTTTTTTAAAATTACTTCCTTAGTTTAAAACTATCAACATAATAACTATAGCTCTTATTTCCTGATATTCATAGTTTGGTACAAATACCCTGACCATCACCAGTCTCAAGCTACAGTGGGAGATCCATGAATAAGCATCTGAAGAGAGATAAAAATGAATAATACTTCCACAAGACAGATATAAACAGATAAAAAAGAAAGAATAATGAAATAACTAGGAAGCAATTCATTTGAGGGTTTTTCCAATCATTTTTAAATGCAACTTATTGTATTGAAAACTCATATAATTAAAGAGGTAATGATGAGTTTTGTGAATTATCATGAGTGGCCTACAGCAAATCCTCACCTCCATTTTCTATATAGCTATTTAACCCTGGCCCAGAAATGAATAGGTCAATCACAAACAAGACCATATATTTCTCCTCCTGCTGGTTCCCAAGAGTAAACTTAGCATCCAGATTCTTTAACCTCACTTTTCCTTTAAACATCAAGTACATTGCTCAAAAGTACGGTATTTAACTTTTGGACATTTCTGAATTCAGTCTGTTACCATCTTCTGTGGGTATGTTTTACCAGTGGAGAAATTCTGGTCCACTTAGTATTCTACTCTTTTCTGAAGGATGAACCTGTTTCTTTGCAGTGGAGCTCTTACTTCATGGTAGAAAATGTTGAGGAAGACTTTTATAACTTTTAATTGAAGAAAGAAGAAGAGAAATTATAAATGTCTGTGGATTAGGGGACCAGATAGATAGATAGATAGATAGATAGATAGATAGATAGATAGATAGATAGATAGTCATGCAAGCAGATAGACATATAATGGAGTGTTTCCCCCTTGTATTTATCCAAATACATTTGATTGTAGAACACAACCCTTACAACATCAATTGATAATTTTGTGTACATCTGTGAATGTGATACATATAGCTAGTATAACAAAACATAAGGATTATTTTACCTCAAATTTTAATATATTAAGTAAAGAGTTTTCTTTTCTTCTTTGTTTGCCCTGGATTTTTAATTCAGTGCTCAAGGTCCTCTCCCACTTAACCCATAACCTCTGACCTTATTGCTTTAGTTATTATTCTAGTAGCCTCTTGGAATTCTGCAATGAATGGCAATAATCTGTAAATAAAAGTGAATAATTGAACAATAAATGGAACTAAATGAAAATTAAAATGTAACATATCAAAATGTATGGGATATGAGAGCTGGGTTAGACTAATTCCTTTAGTTCTTTCCTCATACAATGAAAGCCTTGCTTCACACAGTATAAACATGTGAGAATACAAAAAGCTGAGAGAAACTTCAGCATCTATGGTGATTAAAGACATGAGAATCAATTGTGCAAATGTGTCTCGGGCTTTTTTATTGCCTCCCAGAAATTCCAGACTGCCATGCAGGGTTCTAGAAAGAGCCTGCATCCCAGAATAACCAATAGGAACAAAGAAAAAAATTCAAGAAAAACTGTTTCCTGTAGCTAGGGCTGGGAATGGGTGGCCTGACAATAAGAAACTCATGTGGGAATACCTGCTTTAATACCTCTAAGCACCAGAGAACAAACTGTGAGCTCCAGGAGGACTGGAGCCATGCATACTGTTTGCTCCTTTGTGTAGAGAGAGCCTACCTCAGTACCTGCACACTAGTGGAAAGAAGCACACAATGACACTTGGAGGCCAAAGATTCTTTGGATGGGGACAAAATGTTGGTTCATCCACATCGGGTTCATATTTCTATGTCACAGTCAATGGTAAGAGAACAGGCAACAAAAATCTTGAAGTTTACTAATGGAGGCTATTTTATTGGTGTTATTTATAATCTCCAGTCCGTTTTCCTTTCATTACCTCTACCTGCCCTTTTGTTTTTGAAATCTTCATGAAACTCAGACTCTATGTTCTTGAGAGTGATTTCAAATTCCTTGGTCCTATTGATCTTCCTGTCTTGGCCTAGCAAGTGGGTGGGACTACAAAAACATGGGCCATTTTGCCTGATGATCTAATGTAGGGAACAATATAAGAGATCTCCTGATTTTATGACATTTTTAAAAGCACAAAAAAGACATAATTTGGGCTGGGGATATAGCCTAGTGGCAAGAGTGCCTGCCTTGGATACACGAGGCCCTAGGTTCGATTCCCCAGCACCACATATACAGAAAACGGCCAGAAGCGGCGCTGTGGCTCAAGTGGCAGAGTGCTACCCTTGAGCGGGAAGAAGCCTGGGACAGTGCTCAGGCCCTGAGTCCAAGGCCCAGGACTGGCCAAAAAAAAAAAAGACATAATTTATTTTTCTTGTTTGACCCTGTCCTTTTGGACTACACATGTCAGGATTCTGTATCATAGAGAAGAGCATCTGAACTCTGAGAGAGACAAACATCACCCATTCCATTTGCATTTTCAAGTGTTAAAAATACTGAATAATATATTTCTTATAATGTTCACTGGAAGACAATATGTTGCTGTTGGCACCACCTATCACAGTGACATGTGAGGATGGACTAGTTTCTCATAAATTGTAGTTATATTTGCCATAGCACAGAGCACCTGTTATATAAAAGATGTCCTTCAATAGATGTGAGAATGCAGAAGAAAGGACAATCCTGCCTGTGTCTCCCAATTCTTTATCCATGGCTCCAGAACAGACTGGAATCCTAGGGGTCCTATAATGTTCCCAGTCCATACTTCCATGTGCCTAACACAAGGTACAGAGGCAATGCTCTTGCAGAACCCTGATTTTCTTTAGTTCTCTGGGCATTTCGTCATGTAGAGAGGATGGAATTCAGTGATGTTATTATAACTGTTTTGCCATTGGGCATTGAATGGTTCAAGTCCCACTGATACTGCTATAGACTTCAAGCTTCTTGACTCCTTGGCTTGGAAGCATGCCTGAGATGAGACTAGCATCCTGAAACAGCACCCAGCTAGAAAGCACTCTGAAACTGTCTGCCCTCTGAACACCATCTGCTTCCCCTCACTCAGTCTCTAAGCGACCACCATTCAATGCTCTGCTTCTAAGAGTTCAACCAAGTTAATTTTTAGAAGTAACCCAAATATCTGGGTGTGGTAGTAGTGCATGTCTATAATCCCAGCATGAGGAAAACTGAGGAAAAGCTATTTCAAGTTCATAGCCAGACTTGGTTATGAAATGAGACCAGTCTCAGAAAGAAGTGTTTCCCAAATGGTGTCATCTAATAGAAATGTGTATGAAACACAAGTACAAAGGTACACTGAAAGTAGAATAGTAGAAAAGGTGTACTGTGTTAATATCAATTTTGTAAAAGGCTGGAAGGACATTATTATTTGTAAATATTTATGTAACCTGAAAGAAAATCTGAAAACAGGAAAGAACCAGTGCCTTACTCCTTTTTTTCTTTTTCTTTGTGTCAGACCCAGAGTTTGAGCTCAGGGTATAGGCATTGTCCCTGAGCTATTTTGCTCAATGCTAAGGCTCTACCACTTGAGTCACGGCCTCACCACTGGCTTTTGGGTGGTTAATTTGAGATAAGAGTTTTATAGACTATCTAACCCAGCTTTGAACTGTGATCATCAGATCTCCTGAGTAGCTATGATTAAATGAATGAGCCAATGGCACCTGGTTGTGCCTTACTACAATAACCAAATGTACTCTAGAGGCAGGTTCAATGTTTCAGGCAAGCCAGAGCAAAAAATTTAAGAGATGCTATCTCTAAAGAAAAAGCTGGGCAAAGTGACACTTTCCTGTCATTCCAACTACACTTAAACCAACAAAATTCAGTCCTGTCCAGGCAATAAGCAAGAGCCTATCACAAAAATAACCAGAACAAAAAGGGAATGGAAGAATGGCTCAAGCTCCAAGAAAAAGCCCCAGTACTCCTCCAAAATGTAAAGACACAAAATGTTCTTAATTTTCATAATGATTCTTGTTAATGATATCTTCCCAATGGTACTGACCTAGCATTACCATTATTGACTTGGCATTGCAGGCTAATGAGGATAGATTTTTCCATGCAGATGGCAAAAGAAATCTTTAGTAACAACTTATGTAGGAGACTAAGGCATTTAACACATTACTTCTATGGAAGAGTTCTTCATTACTGATTTTCTAAACTTTCTGAGGCTCTCTACCAATCATAGTTGCTAACGAAGACATCCAAGGATGGAATTATTTCCTGCAGGTCAGATGAAATAGAGCAGGGCCTAGAAACAGTAAGCCTTTCAGGGTGACATAATACTAGTCTATGTCCTAAATTTGACTGAAGGTGGAATTAAAAAGTATACAGTCTCAGAGGAGCTCTGTGAGAAGTCTTGGTAACATCTAATTGGAAGCCTACAGCCCATATATGGCTGTGCGTGAGAAAAAAAAGTTTTCTATATTTAAAAGAATCTGCGATTGCATGCATGGACCCTGGACCTGAGTGTACTATGAACTCTATCTGGCAAGAGATGAGACAGAATTCCTCTGGGAAGGTATGGCCTTACAGAGAAAAAGGGTAGTCTGAAAGATAGGTGTTTGCAAATCACAGACATGGTACCTTTTACCTGAGGTGTGGGAGTCAGAGTCCACACATACTTTCCTTTTCCTTGACCTTTATATCTGATGCTTTTCTGCCCAGGTCAAACCAAAGACTACAAAGAAACAGGGATGTGTTAAGAAACAGGTGCAAAGAAAGCCATGAGTAGCTGATAGAGAAGGTGCCCTGGTGCCACAGGCTGGGGAAAGATGGACTGAATCTCTGCATCCTGCAATAGGGAAAGGAGAGGAGTTTCTAGTTCTGGGTAGTTCCGTCTTCAGGCCTGCAGGTGAAGCTGTCCCTGACTAGCAGGTGAAGCTGACCCTTCAAGGCAGGGTCCTTGCCTTCTCTCTCTGGTGGAACAAAATATTGCTATGTACCTTTCTCACTCAGCAACTCAGAGGTAGTGGCTTGTAGGGAGGACAGACATACCTACTGAGATCTACTGAGCCACTGGGAACATCACAACTCGCAGCCCTGTGCCATAGGATATGAATCCAGCCATATCTGTGCTGCATACACAGTCCAGGGTCCAATACATCTGGCATCTTGGATGCCTAAGAGCATCTCAGAGCACCTAGAAGTCTCCTGCTCATGCATGGCCTGGGTCACCAGACCTAGAGAGTGCTTCCACATACTTGATCATTGCAACCTAGCCACATTGCCAGGCTTTATTTTCATGGTCTGGCTCTGATCCCCATGGCCAAGTCTTTCAGGAATGCTCTGTTGCCTCCAACAACTCATCTGAGCAAGTTCTTGTCTACATTGCTATGCTACCCACTCAATCCTTAATCTTTGGAACCTGTGTCCTAGGGAAGACCAAGATCTTATAAGTCTGGCCATAAAGCAAGCCCAAAATTTCCACAGCAGTGCATCTGATTCTCAATATGATGGCTGCCTCGTTCCTATGCATTCAGGACCAGATCTCTGCAAACAGGCCCCATTGCCAGGCCATGTTCTCCAGAGCAATGCATCTGAGTCCCACCATGACATTTGACATTGTATTACACCTGCAGGTCCTGATAAGAGAAACTGGGTTACAGTGTCAGGCCATTTATTCTCATTCGTACATCTTGATCCCAATGTGATGTCTGTGGACCTGTCACTATGACAGGACCAGTTTTCCAAAACTGGTTCACTGTGCAAGACCTTGTTCTCTGGAGCAGACAATGTGGGTTCCACAATAAGGTCCAGGATTATGCTAGCTTGGCAGACAGGAATCTCTAAAATCGGGCCACTTTTCAAGGACCTGTTCTTTGCAGCAGGGCATCAAGACCCATATCTGATCTCAAAGGGTGCACCAAACAAATAGGCCCTTGTCAGCAATACTACCAAATCATATCAGGACCTGATATCTAGGTTCTTACCATTTGAGTTGCACTGGATCTTGGCTACATGGCCACACTGACATGCTCTATTTTCTACAGAAATGCATCTGTGTCTGGCCTTGATCTCTCTAGCTACATCTCCTGTGATGCCCAAGATCCCTGGAACAGTAACACTCAACTGTTGAGGATTCATGCTGGCCTTCCCCCAGCCCTGGGGCAGTGTGGGAGGGAGCCCCTCCCACCTTCCGGCCTCAACCGGAAGAGAAGCAAGCGGTCCCGCCTCTCGGGTCGACCACATATCTAATGGTGGAGGCCCGGCCCTTGAGGGGTTGTGGTCCCCGCCCACAGAGGAAGTTTCATGACATCACCTGATGGGCAGCCCAGTTCAGCCAATCAGCTAGTCACCCCAAGTCCCTCTCCTTCGGCCTTTGTCACTGTAATAAATTCTTCTCCCCTCCTTCTGGACCGGTGAGATTCATGGACCATCAAATACATCTCCCCGATGCCTCTCTCCGCCGCCATTCCCAACACATGAGGGGACAGGGGAGGGGGGCTTCGGCAACCTTTCCTCAGCTTAGCGTAATCCATAAGAACAGGCTTTGTTCCTTTCATGGGAGGGAGGTTAAAGCCGAGTGTTCTTTCATAGTTTGGAATTCGGGCATCTCCTCTGGAGAAGTGGGGAGAAGGGTTGCAAACCCCGACACTCAACAAGACTGCAATCTGCAGAGCATGATGTTGACCACTGTTGTACATCTGCAGGTTCAGATCTCTGCAACTGGGCCACAATGTCAGGCCACATTCTCCCCAGAAGTTCATTTGGATCTCACCCTTATATCTGGTGCCTGGCCACATCCAGCAGACCAGGATTTCCCAAAACAGGCCATTTTCCAAGCCCAAGGCCTTACCACAATACCAGACACAAGGCCCTAACCCAGTCTGAGCCACTTTCTCAAGTCTTGTTCTCTTCAGCAGCATATCAAGTTCTACCACTGACCTCAGTAGTGGCTACACCAGCCAGCCAGGATCTGATGAGCAATACTACCACAACATGGCAAATCATAAATTCTAGGTTCTTATTACCTCAGTAGCATGGAAAATTGGCTGGCCAGCCAGCTACTCCACAAGACTTTGTTCACCACAGCAATGTCTCTATATTAGGACCTAGTTTCCATGGCCACATCGCTCTTGCACATCAGGATCCTGACAGCAGGGCCACTCAATAGTGCACATTCTCCCCAGCAGTGTAATAGGGGCTGATCCTCATATCCATAGTTATATTACCTACATGAACCCTGCTATCAACATCCAGGCTAAAACAGCAGGTTTTCATCACTGTGACATCACCTCAGGAGTAGGCTTCGATCTCTGCAGGTCAACAACCATTCCACACCAAGGTTTCTCATGCCATTCATCTATAACTGGTGCTAATCTCTGTCTTAACCACCATTACTTGCCCTGTTCTCCACAACAGAGAGTATACATTTCACCTTCCTCTTAAGCATTATCTGGCAGAACCTGTACCAGGTCCTTCTCTGGTGAACCTGTAGCACCTCACAGGTGCTCTACTTTGCAGGCAGGACAAACCACTATGACAGGACCAGTTTTCCAAAGGTCCTGCTCAAAGCAGTGAGGCACCTTCCCTGGAAAGTGCTATGCGCCATATTCAGGTAAATCATCAGGCCATGCTACGCCCTATGTAGGTCAAATCACCAGAACCTGCTCTGTGCAGCCATGCCAAACTACTAGGCAATTGAAGACCCTCAACCATTGAGTTTTTCCTTTGATATCCAGGGAAGGCAATCAGGCCTTGCCATGTGGGCCTGCTAGCCATGCTAAAGCAACAGACTATCCCCTCCCCAGCCAGGGAAAATTACCAGGTCCAACTTTGTACAGTCAGCAAAAACCACCGAGACCATTTTCCATAGCTGAGGCCCTACCTCTCTGCATCCAGCTCAAGAACTAGACTCTGACACTTTGTAAATATGCAATGGGACTGGGCCCAACTTACACAGCCAGATCAAACTATAATACCTTCTCACCTACAGTCAATCTAAACAATCAAGATCTACACTCCATAGCCAGGTCAACAGTCCTTGCCCTTCAGAGGCCCCATGCTAGGGCAGGTTCTGCCCTCCAAAGCAGAGCCACTTTACCATACAGCTCTCCATAGCTGTTCTACGTCACCATTTGTAGTCCTGTCTCTGCCCCAAGCCCCATCCTTAGGAGCCATGCCACTCAGAAAAGTCCTCTGCTGCCTCCCTTCTGCATCTGGGCCAGCTGCCCAAAGCATTCCTTTTCCCATGGATTTTCCTCACAAAGGCTTGTCTTCCAGAGAATCTCACTTTATCCTGAGATTTTACACCTGGCCTCTCAGCACCATCTTGCCATTTCTAAGAGTTTTTCCTCACCTTCCTTTCTTGGCATTTTTCTTTCCCAGATTTAGTTTCTCATACTTTCTTAGTTCTTTCGGCCTTCACCCCCTATCCCCATTAGATGTTCTTCCCTGTGTTTCTCTTCCTCTTCTCATGGTTTTTGTGGCCTGTGCATAGTCTCCATTCCTAGCCCTGAAACCCTGAGGTGCACTTTGCTTCCTGACAATCATTTCCTAAATACAGCCTTTGGGGAGGTCAAATATAGAAGTACACCTTGCTCTCTTTCACCACCTGAGCTGTGGCCTCCTGTGACTATCCTCCAAGAGCGCAAAAAGGAACCCAAACCTACTCACTGTATTCAATGTGTTGCTTGCTCCATAGTTACCTGTAAGTCATCAGAAGTTCTATATGTGAGGAAACATTCTGAACAATTTTGAAGCCTCCTCACCCTATAATCCAGCCCTCTCCCACTGTTGTTCCTTGATTCCTGGTGCCTTCTCCTTTAAACAATTTTGCCTTTGCCCTTGAGTTTAGATTTCTCTTTTCCAGGTTGTTTCTTAAGAATGGATTGCTTAATCAATAAAATTCATTTGTTCATTTTCTTTGTGCTCACAGAGTGTGTTTTTCTTGTTGCTAGTGATTCAGAACTTGGACTGGTTAATGCTAAGCACAAACTATTAACACTCAGCTAAACCCAACACCTAGAGGACTTCTTATTGTGAGGAAAATGGGTGATTTCTTGCCATACTTGGAGAGTTAAAAGAAGGTAGCAGTAACCAGACATGATAACAATGACTTCTCAGATCAATCAGGAGGTTGAGTCAACAGAATTGTACATCTGAGAACAGTCTTGATTATACAGTGGAACACTATCTCAAAACAAACAAAAAACCTAAATAAAATACAAAAGCAGTTGAATCAGAAAATATCCTGTCAGTCATCCTTCTGAGAGGAAGACTGGGAATCAGGAAAGGAGGAAAATAAATGGATACAGTCTGAGAGTAGAGGCCTCAGTTTTTACAGATAGAAAATCTGCGTGATGGCAGCAGGAGCTCCGGATGACAAGTTTAATGATTGATATGGGCAATGACCATATATTAACTGGGAAACCAATAATTTAAAATCACATTGTAAAAAAAAGCATTATGACCTAACCTATTAGGAGGGATACAAGGCTCTATGTCTGTGGGTTTGCAATGGCTTGTGTATATACCATTGGCCAAAACTACATGGTCATAAACCATTCTATGGACAGGGTTCCTTTTAGGTTCTTGGACTGGGGATATACTATACTTTTTTGCATGCTGTCTTCTCTTCCCTTCAACTGCAAGCTGGCAGTGTTTCTGCTGGAAGTTTCTTTCTTTTTTTTTTTTTCCAATCCTGGGCCTTGGACTCAGGGCCTGAGCACTGTCCCTGGATTCTTGGTGCTCAAGGCTAGCACTCTGCCACTTGAGCCACAGCACCACTTCTGGCCATTTTCTGTATATGTGGTGCTGGGGAATCGAACCCAGGGCTTCATGTATACGAGGCAAGCACTCTTGCTACTAGGCCATAGTCCCAGTCCCTCTCTGCTGGACGTTTCTAAGAACCAGGTAATACTCTATGTGGATTTCCCTGGCATTGTCTGTTATACATTAGCCCTGTTACAAGAAAGGCATGCAGGTAAATATCTTAATATGTGACCAAAAATTTCACAGCTTAACCTTGATTCCTTTTCCTTGCTTTAGACAAATTCTATCAAGGTGCAAAGTATAATGGAAGGGATAGAGAATTTTATTACAACAATGAGTTGTTTTTTTTTTTTTACCAAAGATATAAATAGATGCATATTGTATATACTTTATGTTGTGCTATCAGTCTGTGGACAAGTTTGGGAGGTCCTAGCCTAAAAGTGTTGTATGACCCAGGAGAGCTTGGAGAGCCTGAATGAGGTTTGGCAAAATGGCCAATTTAGGGAGATCAAGGACTTTAAGGGTAACCGGGCCAAGGATATGTTTAGGAACCAGATGCACTACTGCATATAAAGCAGCCTTATAGAATGAACTGCTGTGGTATATTTTCTTGTACAAGTTATATGGCTACACAAGTAATTGGCAGACATGGATGCACTGTTATGGAGTACTTGTCCTGGTTGAATAGCACCATATCCGGTGCTACAGGACTGGCATGAACCTGGAGATCAGGATATGACACAGTGTGGCAATGTTTCGGATCTCACTGTGTAAAGTAACTACTTAGAAAAGAGGTAAAGCTTGCTGTGGAAAAAGGAGATTGGCAAAAGTGGACCAGTTTTGGAGATCTAGGCCTGCTGGGGTGGCATGTGCCTACACATCAAGGTAGGATATAGATGTACTGTTCCATAGATTGAGACCAGTTGGGAAGATCTGGGCCTGACAGGATGTCCTGGCTCAGAACAACAGGGTGAGGCATAGATGTACCACTGTAGAGAATGGGGCTAGACAATGTGGTTCAGTTGTGGTGACAGTTTCATGATGGTATAAAATAGAGGCAGACTTCAAGTTGGAACCCTGATATACACCTCTGCAGACCACAACATTGCCGAGTGTCCCTACTGAAAAATCTTGGCCTGTACAGGTAAGGTAGTCCTAGAAATCAAGGCCAGACACAAATGCACTACTGTGGATAACAAAGCCTGGCAGAGTGGTGGGTTTGCCAAGATCTGGTACTATTAGGATGGTAAGAAGCTAGAGACCAGGAACTCATATAGTGTGGCAGGACTATCATGGGCTGCCTGGGTGATGTGGCCATTGAGATCAGAAAGTGGATCTTGATGTATTTCTGTGGAGAACAGGGCCTGAAAATGTGGCCAGTTTCACCCCAACCTGAAAGACAGCCATCAAGAAAACAAATCCCAACAAATTCTGAGGATGAAGGGGAGAGATGTGCAGGGAAGAAACCTTCACAAACTTTTGGTGATAGGAATGTAAACTAGTGCCACCATTATGGATATCAGTATAGAACTACCACAAATACTACAAACACACCTTTTTAGTACATCTTCTTTATGACCTTGCCATACCACCATCAGGCATATACACAGAGGAGATTATAACAATGTACCAGGCAGATACCTGCCTGTTTGAATTTACTGAAGAATGTTCACAATAATCAAATGATTGAATTGGTCAAGATGCCCAACAATACATGAATGGGTAAAGATGTGACATATATACATATGTATACATAACACATACATACATACACACAAATATGTATACATATGCTTATACATGAATACATATGTATTCATATACTCATATATACATATATATTAATATATTCAATGTACTAATATTCTGGGTAGAAATCTATTTCAGAGGTATTAAATTAGTGCATATTATCTTATTCTACTTTAAAAATGTCAGCTACCACGGTCCCTACAATCTCTTATTTTCTTTTTTACTATACCCCATTTTTTTATTTTACTTTTTTTTCAAACATTACATCTCTTTCTCTGCCCTGAAAAATGCTATAATGTTTATATCCGGGTCTGCCTAGTGGTACAAACAGTAAAAGCAGAGGAGTGTCTTCATGCACTGCTGCCGAGAACAGGGCCTAATGAGTGACTCAGTTTTGAAGATCTGGGCCTGCAGGAGTAGCAAGGGTTGAGTATCAGGGTGTGACCTAGATGAAGTTCTCCAGAGAATGGGACAAGGCAAAGTGGCTCAGTTGGGAGTTCCAGGCCTTCCAAGGTAGCCTTGCCCAACATATCATGGTGGAACCCAGATGCACTGTTGCTTAGAAAGGGGCCAGGCAATGTGACTCAAGTGCAGAAATTTGGGCCTTTATGTATAGTAAAGCAACACACAACATATTTGGACCCAGATGCACTATGCTGCAGAACCAGGCCACATTGAATGGCCCTGATGTAGGTATTTTGGCTTGTTCAGTTGATATGTCCATAGCAATCACTGCCAAACAGTGATGCACTGCTATGTTGAAATGTTGTGCAGTGGCCAGTTTGAGAAGTTCCTGTATTTCTAGATTGTCAAGAACCTGGAGATAAGAACTTGCCATGGTGAGCAAGTGGTTTAGATTGTGGTTTACCTGGGTGGTGGGATCAATTTTATCAGAAGAGAACATTTATACATTGCTACAGGAAACTGGCCCAGGCAAAGTGGCCCAGTTTGGGAGATATGGGCCTGCCTAGATTGCCTGCAACATAGATAGGACCAAGATGCATTGTCAAGGAGAACAGGGCAAATACTGGTACCCAGTTACAGAGATCTGGTCCTCAGGTATAAGGTGGGACCTCATATTGAGAGACAGATGCACTACTCCAGAGAACAGGGCCTGAAAATTTATCCATATACAGAGATCCAGGCCTGCCCTGGTGACCTGGCCCCAACCATTTGTGTGATACCCAATGAACTGCTATGGAGAAAGTTTCCTGACAAATGGCCCAATTGCAGTAATCTTAGGGCCTGAAGGTGTAGTACAAGAGGGAACATCAGTTTGAGATATAGATTAACCACTCTAAACTAAAGTAAGGGGAAGAGAAGGAGAGGGACAGATAGACAGACATAGAGATAGAGGCTTCATTAGAGCTGAGATCTTATTATTTCACCTCCTTACAAGGGTTTTCCTTTTCTGTTTCAGGTTAAAGCCATCAAAGCAAAAGGAATCAACTGCAGTTAACTATTAGGAGAATTCTTGAACACAAACATAGGCCCAGTGACAATTTCCTCATGATGGGGCCCAACTTGCAATTTAGTTCCAGGAAACTAAAAGATAACAACCATAAAAATTATAAACACCTTCTGATAAATAAAGAAAGAGTGAATACCTTAGGAAATGTTGACAGATAACATTATCAGAATGGTGACATTGTGGTGACTATTCAGCAAGGCCATTTCCAGGGTCTGTTACAATATAGTGCCCCGAGTTCCATACTCAACAAGTGGTTTTATGTTCTACTGTGGTGAAATTCTTCACAAGAATTTTAAGCAATGGGTCTTCACTTCCACTGGGCCCTGAAATTGATGTGTCCTATCTTGTGTAGTGAAAAAATACTGACAGCATGAAAATAGGTATTGATCATCTCACAGCTATGGAAAACCCCATAACATTAGCCAAATGAGATACATTAAAGGATGATGACAATTTAAAAAATGGCTCCAAACCCTTACCCAGTTTTCTCCTTCATATATGTCCTTGTAGCTCCTCTCACAAGTGGTGGAGCCTGTTTCTGAAGAGGTGCTACTCATATGGACAATGGATTTACAAAGTGCTTATATATCTGGGATTGCCCACCCTTTCTTACCTTGAAACTTCTCGTGGCTCCTATGTGAAATATCCTGGCCTACTGTTAAAGGAAAAGACATACATGACTGAATTTTTCCAAAGGGTCAACTACTTCCAGCAAGAATATTCCAAATAACCATCTAGAAACCATCTCTGGACTCATCTATGAATGAGTACACAGAGACCAACATAGGCCCAAACTACTGTGAACTAAATTCATCAGTGTGTACTAAGGCTCTACGATTTAGTGTGAATCTATTAAAATAGAAATAGATTACTGTTATAATCTTGCCATATACAAAGGCCTGTAACATTTCTCTAAGCCAGCACTAACATATTATGGAATTCTGAGCATATCACAAGTTAACATCATTTGCCATTTGTAAGCACAACCCCTAGCTGCACCCTGCATATCATCTCATTGATCATCCACACAGCATGTAGCATTATGCCAAAACATCTTGATCTCCATATTGTGAACTGGGTGAACAACCTTGTCTTGGCTTACAGTTATAACGTATTGTCTATCTCTGGACTATGACTTTTTTTTTTAGTGATCAAGGCAGAAAGAATAATGGCTCCTCTAAGTGGCAGTTGTCCAGAGAACTTAGGCCACATTCCACTTTCAGAATTACTGCTATCTTCCTTATCCCACACAGTTGTTGAATTTTAGTCAGTAGACACACAAGAAGGGTTGGTGTATGACCAACTGAAGTTTGTAAAATGAGCAGAAAGATAACTCATTTGCACTAAACAAAAAAATACAAAAAATCAAAGAAACAAAAACAAGCCACAGCTTTCTCACATTTCTCATTTGGGGAAGCTCCAACTGGGAGAATAACATACAGAAAAGAGGGAAGGACTTGACAAAGTCTTTGAAAAGCATATTTATGGGGGGAAAAGAATGAACATGAGAGAGAAAGGAAGCAATTTTGTGAGAATTGGAGAACTAGCAGATGGGAAGAAGAGCATGAGAGGACAAACAATATCATCACACTACATCTGTTAATGAAGATGGAAAACATGAATTCACTTGAAAGCTGATGTATAATAGAAGTTGGGCAATTGGGAAAAAATGAGAGTTGGTGAGGATGTCTGATTAAAGTATGGTGTTTATGTGTATGGAATACCATGATGAATACCATGTATATGCTGAAGTCCCTAGGAATAAGTGATATACACTTTAACATAAATAAACTTTAGGAATTTCAAACTGTTATGTCTATAATATGGGCACTAATGGAACAAATGGAGGGATGCAGAGGGGGAAGATGGGAGAATAAGGAAATCCTACTTATACATGTGTGAAAATGGAACAGTGTAGACTATTGAGATTTGTTTGTGAACAGGACAGGAGAAGGAGAGTGACAGAAAGGCTGATTCTTATCAAGTTATATCTTATTTATATATGAAATAAATGAATAAATTCATAAATAAAAAATGAAATTACTTGTACACATATTTGATTCAATTAAAAATAATTGTAAATGTGTCAACAATGTTGGCTGTTTGTAATTCTAGCTACTCAGGAGGTTGAGGTCTGAGCATCATGGTTCAATGGCAGCCCCAGTAGCTTAACATGTGATATTTAAGAAATTACAATTGTCAGTTGTATATGTCATAAAAGTAATACTCAAAAAATATATTAACATAAATCTTTTTATTATGAGGTCATGTAAAACATGCTTTATCACAGAATTTGTTATATAATTGTTCAGAAATTCACAAATGTACATAGACTGAAATAGACTGAAATGTACATAGACTGGTGGATATTGTCAAGGTCCTTTGATCACACACCAGCAACATCAAATTTTCATTTAAAATTTCATATCAATGCTTTTACATCTTTTCATAATAGTATATTTTGGTTCTATACCAATGCATATGACATATATTAAGCCACACAGATCAGCTAACCAACTCATCATTATTTAATATTTAGGACCTTCTGCATTTGTACCATACACATTTCTAGACGATCTCTGATTATACTCTTTGCATAAGAGGATTAAGTAAAAGGTAACATATTTTCAAGGATTTCCACAAGAATAAATGAAAAACTACACTCCAACAAACCAATACAAAAGGAAATAAGGCGTGAAAAATTCTAGCTACTCTTTCTGCAATAAGAGAATAGCACAAAAACCCCTATAGACATGTGTAAACTGAAAAGTTACAAGTCTATTCAACTGTTTAATCAATTTCATTTTTAATAAGAACACTTAAAGGGAAAAGAAGTATGATGCAGAGCTCTGTGGTGCTGTGAGGTCAGACAAGGAGGAGGAACACATCAAGGCACGTGTTTCCCATGGCTTCCCTTGCAAACCTTGTCACATTCTGTTAGCGTAAGGCTGGAATATAATACTTGACAGAGAAGATTTCATAGAGGAGTTCAAAATAGGAAATTCTGTTCCTCACAATATCTGCAGAGGAGAAAAATCCATTAAGTTAAAGACCTATTGTGACACACATATATGAATCCCACCCTTCAAAACAGTATTGCCACCCTAGAACCATCCTGTGATAAGTATTTTGTTTGGTCATTGAAGAAGTCACATAACAGAGAACTGAAAACTCCCAGAGGAAAGGATTAACAAAGATGAATGAAGTGGCCAAGGCCATACAGAAAAAACAGCTCCTTGGAAAAACATTTCCTCAAATATCTATTCTTTTCCAGTGCAAGATGGAAGTGTGCAGAGAGGAGTGCATTAGATGTGAGAACTTGGATACAGGGACATGCACATCTAACACTGCCCAAGTCCTGACACCATGGCTTTTCCATGGACTCGCATCTCTGTTCCCTTCCATGCTTTCTCTTTTCTTTCTCTTATAGAATGCCTGGTGGTTCACAGAGCCAACAAGATTCTCCTTCCATTCCATGATGTAATAAAGTACGGAGGCGCAATTTCAGACCATCCTCTTCCTCAGCTTGGCTCACTGATGGCTATGAAATTAGTTGTAGAGACACCCTACACAGGGAGGACATAAAAAAACCTGGCCAGTTTCCTTCTGGTGGCATAGGCTTTGGAGAAAGAGACTAAAAACACCTTGGAAAGCTCCAGACAAGATGCCTTGCTCCAAGGTAGTCTGTAGATGATGAGGCCAGGGAATGTGGTGACCAAGGCAGACTGGACTTACAACCACTAAGAATCAGAGTCCAAATAGATTCAGCAATAAGCTCAGGCCAGATGTGAACAAAAATAAGTAAGACCACAGAAGAAGAATCTCAGACCTAAACAATACTGTCTGTTTGACTCTGAGTGTGCAGAATCTGACAAACCCGGGGAACACTGATGATCTAGCTCTCCTCTTGACAGTGTCTCTGAAGGCACAGCTAAAGCCACACAGTAAAGCGAGGCAGCTCCCTGACAACCAGAGGTAGTGGTTAGTGTCTCTCAGTTACTTATCAAGCACCCCATGTTTGCTCTTCTGTTGCCATGTCTAAGCACTTCTGAATCTATAAAACTTTAAAAGACTTCTCAAGAAAGATTTGGTAGTCAAAACATCTTATTTTGCATTTATGAAACTTATGTCTTACCTCTCTGATACATGCAAAAGAATACAGTGAAGCAAACTTACTGAATGTGGCCTTTGTAGTAATCTCTTGCACTCCTCTAAGGAAGTGGAGAATTGTCGGACACATGTTCATCTCAGCCATCTCTTCTTGGTGCCTGTCTTCAGGAGCATTTTCAGAACTGAGTGATATAAATGATTTTAAGGAATTCTCTCTATATAACAGGAATCCCAGAGAGACAACACACATTTACCTAAATAATTAACCTCACTCCTGCCTTCAGAACACTGAGAAATATTGAATTTTTAAATGTTATCATTATGTACACATTTGATATATGCTAGGTTATTAACATTGTATGGCATTTCCAATGGATCTTCACTCAACATCGACCTTAAATTCATCCACTGGGACTTGACAAAGGCCTCAATTTCATCTCCAGGACAAAGAAAATTTTACTTGTTAATCACTACAGTTTTATAGGTTAACATATGCATAGCTAAGGTAAGACTTCTTATACATATGTAGAATGAAAAAATAAATTGGCCTTTCACTTCTTTTTTTTTTTTTTTGGCCAGTCCTGGGCCTTGGACTCAGGGCCTGAGCACCGTCCCTGGCTTCTTCCCGCTCAAGGCTAGCACTCTGCCACCTAAGCCACAGCGCCCCTTCTGGCCGTTTTCCATATATGTGGTGCTGGGGAATCGAACTGAGAGCTTCATGTGTAGGAGGCAAGCACTCTTGCCACTAGGCCATATTCCCAGCCCCGCCTTTCAACTTCTGGTAAAGATACAGAATAAAGTCTCACTCTGTGTTTTTTAAACCTACTAAAATGGGCATTTGGGGAAGATGGTGGAGGAGCAGCAGAGCCCTAGCTAAGCTCCCTCCGACATCCCAGTTTTACCACTCCAGAGAAACTTTTACTCCTAGAAAGACAGCACAAGTTAAGTTATAACAGTATAGGCATTCTGGCCAGAAAGGAAAAATCGACTTTGCTGGCCTGAAAACACAGATTTGAGTCCTGGGCGGTGTCTCACCACCACACCAGTGCCGGCACCGGCATAGCGCCTGGCATTCCAAGCACCTAAAGCACACAGTGGTGTCCAGGAAGAAATCCTCCAGACGGCAGCAGACAGACATGGATTGGAGGCTGAACACAGACAGGCCGAAATCGTAGAGAAAGCGTGAGTACCCCACAAAAGACACTCTCACTCGTGCCCACAGAGCAGCTTCTGGAAGCTATCCCTTCCCCCACTGCTAGAGCAAAGCGCCATCTTTTTCTACTCATGTTCATGTCACAGGAAGGAAAGTAAATTATTCATGGTAGAAGTAGCAAAGAAAGATTCACGGGTTGGGAAAGCAAATTCCAGACACTCCTTCAAAGATGGATGTGCAGAAGGAACAACACTGATTTTGTTTTTTACACCTAGAATTTTTTAGCCCAGGTTCAGACCAAGTCCCTCTACAAGAAAAAGATTATTTTCTATCTCAAAAAAGTGTCCATCATAACTTTAGCAACAAGAAAACAAAAATCAACAAAAAAGTAAACTCTGTATGCTGGGATTCCAAGGTTCCTATACACTACTACAAATCTGTGGGAAGGGGGGCTCGCTCTTCTGATAATTCTAGAGCCTGTTACAATAGGAAGGCATTTATTCAATGGCCAGTTGTAGTTAGCTCATGTTTTTTTTTTTCAATCAAATTTGCAAATGTATTTGTTGCTGTATAGTGATTGTTTTGCAAAATAAATTGCTAAAAAAAAAAAAAAAAAAAAGAATTACACGGCCAGCTCCACCCAGGAGAACGTCGCCCTGCCCAGAGGGAGGAACATCCACCGGGCAAGCAATTCTCAGCCAGGTAAACCAGGCCAGAGGCGCCCCGCCCTGCTGAGTCTGCAGCCTATTCAGAGCCAGACTTTAAAGGCAGCAGCCCCACAGCAGACAGGAGGAACCATGGTTCCCAAGACTGTTCAGTGTCCCCCACCTACAGAGGACACCCAAGTCCTACCTGTAAGCTGTGTGAACCACAGAGCCCCAGGATTTAACTAACAGAGGAGGAGGGGCAGAGCAGATTCACCCCCTGCAAACTGAAAGCAAGGCAAACCAGCCAAGCAGCAGGAAAATAGACTGTAGACTATCCCAAGGAAGCCAGAGAATGGAGAGAGCCCACCCAAACAAGGAAGACTCCATTTTTTTAACATTTTAAAACCTTTTTTATTTTCTATTTTTCATTTTTGAGATGTCTTTTGTTTTTTGTTTTGCATTTTCATTTGTTTGTTTTATTGTTTTTTTTTGTTGTTTTGGGGGGTTTTTTTTGGTAATTTTTTTGGTGTTCTGTGTGTTTGTTTTCCAGTATTTTTTCACATTCTCTTTCGTTAAAATTACTTTGCTATGACTAACACCTTTATCTTTTCTGCTGACTCACCATTGTCGATCATTTTAACCTCCTTGTTTCTACAGATTCTACTCTTCTCCATATTTCCACTTCACTGAAACTAAACCAAAATCATCACCCACCTACCTTTTACTCTATTCTCTTCACTACCCCTATCTTACCCTTCTGATTTACTTCAAGGACCTCCAGACTCCATTAACTGCTGGTTATGGGATAGAGGGTATCCCTGTTCAATCTGAGTGAATCAAAGGGGTTCATAGAGAAATATCACCAGTCCAAAAAGAACTTAATATAAGAACAAAAATTGCTCATAGGGTTGTAACGGTAAATAAGTAACTACTGAATGCAGGACTCAGGGTTGGTTGTTATATTGAAATTGTATTCTTTAGGGATACCAAATCTGATTTTATATACAAAAAAGACAGGGAAGATATGTGTATATAATTGGGAACATCTAAGATTTATACAACAGTGCTTGGTAAGGTCTGCTTTGGGTCTTAAACAGGGCTCACAGGTGCTTGTAGATTGGTATTCCCAATCCAAATGAGCAGAAGAAGCACAAGAAAGAAGGAAAACAATGGAGACTCATCTCCCACTCAAAACAAGCAGGAAGAAAAGCAGTCAATCAAAGACCTAGAAGAGAGCCCTCAAAATGCTCTAGAAATTCTATTGATAAAAATGTTAAATGAAAAGTTTGAATCTCTTCAGTCAACTATTCTAAAGCGTGAGGAGGTGAACCAAAAATTAATAGAGAATTTCATGGCCTCCACAAATAGAAAGGTAAATGAACTTCAAGAGGCAAATGAAAAGATAGATACCCAGCTAAAAGATCTGAGACACAGCACTCAGAACCAAACTAATGAAGTAAAGAAGTCTATGCAGGACCTAAGAGAAAGTTATAGCAAAGACATGGAAATCATCAAGAAAGACCAGTCAGTGTAGGGCCCTCGGCCCTCGCGTGCTCTCTACCTACCTGCTGGGGAAAGGGTGGAGCGTGCCCTAATATGAGAAGCAGGGAAGTGTGTAAGTCGCTAATAACGCCCACCCAGCTCCCTTACGTTTAAATAAGGAATCAGGATACCAGGCGCTTCGGGGATCCGTCGCGCTGAAAATCCGAGGTATTATTTTTAGGGTGGAGCTTATATAGCAGTAATGGTGGCAGGAAGAATTACCCCAGACTTCTCAGCAGAGACCATGAAAGCAAGGAGAGCCTGAAATGAGGTATTCCACACCCTAAAGAAAGATAACTATCAACCAAGAATACAGTACCCAGCTAAACTCTCATTCATAACCGAAGGTCAAATAAAAGTCTTCCACAGTAAGGAAAAACGGAAACAATATATCTCTACCAAATCAGTTTTACAGAAAATCCTGAAAGATGTACTACACAGGGAAAATAATCAAGTTCACAATACAAACAGAGAAATGAACCCTAAATAGAAAACCAGAATAGTAGATCAAGAACTGGGAAGACACAGCTCTTAACAAGATAGCTATAATAAAAGGAACAAAGGATCATGTCTCAATCCTAACCCTCAACATTAATGGACTTAACTCGCCAATCAAACGACATAGGCTCATAAGTTGGATCAAAAATCAAGATCCATCTCTCTGCTGCCTCCAAGAGAGACGTCTATCCAGCAAAAGCAAACATCTAAAAGTAAATGGCTGGAATAAAATCTACCAAGCAAACAGCCCACATAACAGGATGGAGTTGCAATCCTAGTATCAGATAAAACTGACTTAATATTAAAAATTGTAAGAAGAGACAAAGAAGGTTACTACATACTAATAAATTGATCACTCCTACAGGAGGCTATAAACATCCTAAATATCTACACAACAAATACAGGAGCACCTAACTTCATCAAAAAAACACTACTGACTCTAAAAACACTCATAAACCCAAACACATGGATAGTTGGAGAATTTAACATTCCACTGTCACCTCTGGACAGATCAACACGACAAAAACTGAACAAAGAAACCACAGAACTAAACAACTGCATACACCAACTAGACTTAACTGACATCTACAGAATATTCCATCCAGCAACACCATAATACACATTCTTTTCAGCAGCATATAGAACATTCTCCAAAATAGATCACATTTTAGGGCACAAAGAAAATCTGTACAAATTCAGTAGTATCAAAATCATTCCTTGCATTCTCTCAGACCACAATGGAATAAAAGTAGAGCTCAACTCAAACAGCCACCGCAGAAAATCCTACAATTCATGGAGACTACACAACACTCTGCTGAACCATCAGTATGTCATTGAAGAAATTAGAACAGAAATTCAAATGTTTATGGAATTAAACCAACATGAATATACAAAGTACCAGCTCCTTTGGGACACAGCAAAGGCAGTACTCAGAGGAAAATTTATATCTCTGAGTGACAACACAAACAAACTAGAGAAACAGCAATTCGACAACTTAAGGATGGGCCTTAAGCTCCTCAAAAGAGAACAACAAGCCAAACCCCAAACAAATAGATGGAAGCAAATAATTAAAATCAAATCAGAATTAAATGAATTAGAGACAAAAAAAACCATGGAAAGAATCAACAAAACAAAGAGTTGGTTCTTTGAAAAAAATTAACAAGATAGAAAGAACACTAGCAAACGTGACCATAAAACAATGGCAGAACACCCAGACAAACAAGATCAGAGATGAAACAGGTCACATCACCAGAGAAACAACCAAAATTGAGAACACAATAAGGGACTATTTTGTAACCTTTATGCCAACAAATTCGAGAACCTGGAAGAAATGGACAATTTTCTAGAAAAAAAAATGACATCCCCAAACTCAACCATGAAGATTTACACCTTCTAAACAGAACCATATTCAGCATTGAGATAGAAAAGGCAATAAGAGATCTCCCATCCAAGCAAAGCCCAGGTCCAGACGAATTCACAGCAGAATTCTACAAGGCCTTCAAAACAGAACTCACACCAATATTTCTAAAACTCTTCAATGAAATTGAAAGAGAATGTTCACTACCAGACACATTCTATGAAGCCATTGTAACCCTCATTCCCAAACCAGGCATGGACTCATCTCAGAAAAAGGACTATAGACTATTTTCCCTGATGAACATAGACACAAAAATTCTCAACAAAATTCTGACCATTTGACTTCAACAGATCATCAAAAAAATCATACACTACAATCAAATTGGATTCATCCCAGAGAGGCAAAGTTGGTTCAATATACACAAGTCAATTAATGTAAACCACCACATCAACTGGAGCAAGGTAAAGAATCATATAGTAGTATGTCTAGATGTGGAAAAGGTGTTCGATAAGATGATAAAAGCCCTGGAAAAATTGGGATTCCAGGGAACACTCCTGAATATAATAAAGGCAGTCTATGACAAACCAATAGCAAGCATAATTCTTAATGGGGAAAAGTTAAAGCCATTTCCCCTAAAATCAGGACCACGACAGGCAGTCCGCTCTCTCCCATCCTCTTCAACATAGTACTAGAATTCCTACCCAGAGCAATTAGGCAAGAAGAAATCATAAAGGGGATCCAAATAGGAAAAGATGCAGTTAAACGTTCTCTCTTCTCAGATGACATGATTCTATACCTAAAGAACCCCATAGACTCTACTCCCAAGCGACTAGAGCTGATCCAAAACTTTGGCAAAGTAGCAGGATATAAAATAAACCCTCAAAAATCAACGGCCTTTCTATATGCTAATGACCTGAAGACTGAGGCCGAAATCAGGAAAGCAACTCTTTTGCAATAGCCTCCAAAAACATAAAATACCTAGGAATAACCTTAACCAAAGAAGTGAAGTACCACTATGATGAGAACTTTAAAAACATAAAAAACGAAATTAAGTCAGAACTAAGGAAATGGAAAAACCTCCCATGCTCCTGGTTTCGGAGGATTAAGAGAGTCAAAATGACAATATTGCTAAAGGCGATCTACAAATTCAATGCAATACCCATTAATATCCCAACACCATTTTTTAATGAAATAGAGGAAGCAATCCAGAAATTCATATGGAACAATAAAAGACCCAGAATAGCAAAAACAATCCTAAGCAGAAAGAACAGTGTTGGAGGAATTACAACACCAAACTTCAAGCTGTATTATAAAGCTATAGTAATAAAAACAGCTTGGTATTGGCACTGGAACAGGCCAGAAGACCAATGGAACAGAATTGAAGACCGAGAAATGAACCCACAGAACTATGCCTACTTAATCTTTGATAATCGAGCTAAAAAAATAGAATGGAAGAATGATTTTAACAAATGGTGCTGGCAAAACTGGTTCAACACCTGCAAAAAACTAAAACTACATCCTTATATATCACCCTGCACCAAAATCAATTCCAAATGGATCAAAGACGGCGAAATCAAAACAGACACCCTGAAAACACTAAAAGAAGGAGTAGGAGAAACACTTGGGCTTCTTGGCACAGAACAAAACTTCCTTTACAAAGGCCCAGAAATGCTTCAACTCAAAGAAAGGATGGATAAATGGGACTGCATCAAACTGCAGAGCTTCTGCAGGGCAAATGACATAGCTCACAAGATAAACAGAAAGCCCACAGATTGGGAAAAGATCTTTACCGGCCATACGACGGACAAAGGCCTCATCTCTAAAATATATGCAGAACTAAAAAAAATTACATTCCTCCAAAACAAAACCGCAAAGAACCAACAACCTCCTCAACAAGCGGGCTAAAGACTTAAAAAGAGACTTCTCTGATGAGGAAATTAGAATGGCCAAGAGACATAGGAAAAAGTTCTCTACATCACTGGCCATAAAAGAAATGCCAACCAAAACAACGTTGAGATTCCATCTCACCCCAGTAAGAATGTCCTTTGTCAAGAAAACTAATAATAGGGCTGGGAATATGGCCTAGCAGCAAGAGTGCGCGCCTCGTATACATGAAGCCCTGGGTTCAATTCCCCAGCACCACATATACAGAAAAAAAGCCATAATCGGAGCTGTGGCTCAAGTGGTAGAGTGCTAGCCTTGAGAGAAAAGAAGCCAGAGACAGTGCTCAGGCCCTTAGTCCAAGACCCAACACTGGCATAAAAAAAAAGACACCAAAAAACAACAACACAAAAAAGAAAACTAATAATAATAAATTTTGGAGGGGCCAAAAGGGAACCCTACTTCATTGTTGGTGGGAATGTAAACTGGTTCAGCCACTCTGGAAAGCAGTATGAAGATTCATCAGAAGGGTACACATAGAGCTCCCCTATGACCCAGCAGCCCCACTTTTGGGCATCTACCCAACAGACCACAAACAACAAGAATATACTAAAGCCACCAGCACAGTAATGTTCATTGCAGCACAATTTGTCATAGCTAAAATATGGAACCAACCCAGATGCCTTTGAGTAGACGAATGGATTAGGAAAATGTGGTACATATACACAATGGAATTTTATGCCTCTATCAGAAAGAATGACATTGCCCCATTTGTAAGGAAATGGAAGGACTTGGAAAAAACTATACTAAGTGAAGTGAGCCAGACCCATAGAAACATGGACTCTATGGTCTCCCTCATAGGGAATAATTAGAACAGGTTTAGGCTAGTCACCGCAGAAGATCACAAGAGTCTTATAGCTATGTGCCCTTATGAATGCATAAGAATATGCTAAGTGAAGTGAACTCCATGTTATGGAAATGACTGTTATATCACTTTTGTAATTACTTTCAACATGCCATGTGAAACCGTAGCTCCTATTGTTGATGATCCTTTGTATCTCCTTCCTGTGGTTGTACCCGCACTATCACTGTATCTCATCTGAGTACACTGGATACTGTATATACTGGTATTAGAACTAGGGAAGTGAAAGGGAATATCAATATTGAGAGACAAATGATGAAAAGACAAATGACTACAAAAGCAATACTTGCAAAACCATTTGGTATAAACCAACTTAACACCTCATGGGGGAAGAGGGAAAGGGGGAGGGGGAATGAGGGAGGAGGTAACAAACAGTACAAGAAATGTGCTCAAGGCCTAAAGTATGAAACTGTAACCTCTGTGTATATCACTTTGACAATAAATAAGAAATAAAATAAACCTATCAAAATGTATGCCACTAAATTAATACATTCTAGTCAAAGCCTTAATGAGATGGATTTACTAAGCCCTTGGCTACAAAGTAAAAATTATTTGCAAGAGAATATTCTCAGTTGTATCTACATTCAAACTTTTAGTAACAATTCTGAATCTTAAAGTTGTCTGGAAACATTTCATGCATCCAAGAAGACAGAAGCATCAAAAGATGGTTTTCCCACCTCCGAGACTTTTTTTCTCAATTCTATTTCCATGATTCTGTTCTTGTCTCTACACCTCCCCCTACCAGTTGTGCAATTGCCCCATTCTCTATGCTGAGTGAACTGAATCCACAGGCCTTACTTCCACTGTAAGAGATGACAATTTTGAGAAAGTATATCTGTGTCACTCTGTACACAAGTCAATCTAATTTTTAGGTATTAAAGTGATTGATGAAGAAAATCTAAGAAATATATCTATTCTTCTGAACTCATTTTGGGTGAGAAACTGAAATCTTTCAGAGAACAAGTACTGTATAAAGAGAAATGATATGGGGAGTCATTTAGGACAAGAAGAATTCTAGAGGTTAAAGACTCCTGTTCAGGTGCTTCAAGGGCTCAGGACCTTGCCTTAGTGGCCAGCTATTTAATATGCCACAGGGACAGGTAATCTGAGCTCAGTTTCTTCCCATGCACCAAACAGAGACCACTAAATTTGAGCATTTCTACATTAAGATTATTCTGTGTATGTGTCCATTTTCTGAATTAGTTATCAAAAGCAATATATATATATATATATATATATATATATATATATATATATATATATATATATATATATATATATATATATACCAGAGCTGGGCTCCAGTGACTCATGCCTTAATCCTAGCTACTCACAAGGCTGAGATCTGAGGATCAAGGTTCAAAGCCAGCCTAGACAAGGAAGGCCATGCCAATTAACCACCAGAAAACTGGAAATGGAGCTGTGGCTCAAAGTAGTAGAGTGCTATCCTTGAGCATAAAGGCTTAGGGACAGTGCCCAGGCCCTGAATTCAAGACTATGACTGACAAAAATTAAAAATAAAATAATTAAACAAAAATAAACCACAAGAAAACTTACCTAAAGAAGGATTTCCAAAAGCGGAAAGTAAGTAGTAACACTTAGTAATTCATTTTCCATCTTCAGGTTCAATTCTCCATTTTGGTTTGCTTTAAGAACCTTTAAATTAAGTATTATAAAATGGTCTTAGAGGAAAAAAATAAACACAAACTAGAAAAATATATGGATTAGTTCCACAAGCCAAATGCAAAGGTACCCCTTCAGACCTAGACACCTCAGAGGCCATCAAGGTACCTCTGTGTCAAGAAGAAAGGGATGATAATGCATGAACACTCACAACTCAGGAATCTCTCAAATCCAACACAGGCAGAGAGAGTGCCCCCAATGCAAAACTCAACAGAAAAATGTGAACCACAGGAGTGGGAGCCTCTTTCCGTGGAGAATATGAGACAAATGAGTGCTCTACAGGCACAGAGCCATGAAAAGGCGCCCAGTGAACAGGACAGATACACTGAGAGTTCAGGGAAGGAAATTTATAAAACGGACAAAGAATGACTGTCCAAAAGTCCCAGTTCCGTGACTCCAAAAGAGGCTGAGTGACTTCATAATTGGGATTCAGATAGTATAAAGAAATTATGAATTTAGAAACTTTTCTTGGTCTATTACCAAATCTACAATGTAACCACCAGCTGAAAGTTCTGAAAAAAATTCAGTATTGGACTGTGACTGAATCATACCAAAAGGTACTGTGGAATAAAGTAAACGTAGTAGCATCAAATGCACACTCAGAAACATTCAAATGTTCTATAGAGAAATATAGTCTTATTTCTAGAAGAGCACTGAACTATCTGTAATAGTACTATATTTAACACAAAGTCAATTATTTAGAAGTATACTTTTGTGTTATAAAATGATATTTCCACGTTCAGAAAGGTCTCAGGTGCTCTCAGGATTCAGCAGCTGCAATGTTTTCCCATTCAGCTCCATTGGGCACATTACAGTTGGGGAGGAGACTGAGCCACTACGTCTCCCTCACTTCTCTCCAGTAACTGTCCTCTCTTCATGCCTCAATCACTGGCATCCCCTGGGAGCTATTCAGAAGAACAGAACCTGGGGCTGAGCCCAAACCTTTGATATAGTACAAACACCTTTATCCACAGAGAAGCTGCCTTCACGTGAAAGCAACCCATGCAAGCTAGACTTCAGCCAATGCTCTTTCCTTTCCCTCATAACTTACAATGTGATTGTTGATGTGTTTCATTTTTTCTACAACATTCTTCAGACTCTCCAAGACTGGAAAATAAATGCTAACCTATAATAAGAAAAATCACAAGTATTAAAAATATTAATACATTCTAGAAATGACATTGCAAGGTCAAAAATTCTGAAGTCCTGGATTACAATTTTTTGAATAAAGCTCACTTTAACATATAAAAAGAACTTTTATAATTTCACTAGCTTACAGATGTTCAAGCATAATTTAAATATGCTTGTCTGTGGTGACCTTTGCAATCCCAAACCAAAGGCATTCCTTTGATTTAATAGGGGCAACAGCATTTCTGGTGAAATACCCAAACACAAACCTAGGAGAAATGATCCCAAGTAGTAACTAGAAGTCTTCCTCTGAGGACGGTTTACAGACAGAACCTTTACTCACACCCAGTTCAAAAATACAGTGAGAAATTACTGCAATTCATTTGGGGCTGTATTAATAAAACTGCTTTATAAAATGCTGGCTTCTGCACCAGCCATTGGTATCTCATGATGCTAATCCTAGATATCTACAAGGCTCAGATATGAGGATCTCATTCTAAGTCACACAAGGGAAAAGGCTTTTTACAGTTCAGTGTATATGTCTTCTATTAAAAGTCAAACAAATGTTTTATTCACTCCATAGTTTTTACTTCCTCTTAAATGAATTGTGAGCTGGAGGGAGATGACCTTCATAGCATGATCTTCATTTTAGTAGCTTTGTTTATTCCTAAATAAGGCATGTAACCCTAAATTAGGTCTTGCCAGGTTATTGGGTACCAAGCAGCCCTTTTCATAGGCACCCAGACAGAATTTGTGATCCACATGTCAGAATATTCTGTGGTACCAATTATCTCTTTGTGTGAGTCAGCAGACCCCACAATTGCAAGAACCTGATTATTCTAACATCTCTCTCCAT
The DNA here is from genome assembly GCF_023159225.1 of Perognathus longimembris pacificus. NCBI lineage: Eukaryota > Metazoa > Chordata > Mammalia > Rodentia > Heteromyidae > Perognathus > Perognathus longimembris. The sequence goes on along the minus strand of NC_063188.1, from coordinate 74,750,337 downwards.
CTGTTGTCTGTCCCATTCCACCCTCTCTCTTGGACAGGTAGGAGAATAACTCATTCTCTCCCATTGCCTTTCTCCTTCCTCTCTCTGTGTTTCTCTGTCTCTGTCCCACTCTCTGCCTTTCTCTGTCTGTCCCACTCTCTCTGTATGTCTCTGTCTGTGTCTATCTCTCTCTCCCTCTCCCTCTTTCTTATATACATAAGCTGTAGTGGGCATGCTCACCACCCTTAGGCTTGAGTCCATTCATCACCTGTACAAAGGCTTCCCGTACAGTGCCCTTGCACCTGGTGATCTCCCTGAAGATCTTGGGTGCCAACATGAACAGGGATTTTCCTAGCAGCCCCTGCTTGGGAGACTCTACAACAGAAGACTGATGTAAGGGCATTACTCCTCAGTTAGGCTGTTAATTCTATCTATCACACCTCTCCCCATTCTTGCTCATTCCTAGGCTCCTCCCAGTACCCTTAATTTTGACCTGCAGTGCCCCTCTACAGAGTGCCTACTACATAATCCAACACTTCAGGGTCCATTGCTTTTCCATGGTTCTGGCTTAGTACTATGAGCTTCATATATTGTGACCTGAGGCAACTGCCTCTGATGACCTGACCCCAGGGTGCTGCTGTTCTGGAATTGGTTGATCTGAGCCACTGTGACTGGGCTTCCTGTTCATCAAGACACATTGCCACTGGAATATCTGATAGAGTGGAACCCATGGTCCACAGAAATCCTTGTTAAGGTAGGAGATGGGACTGGCAGTAAGCAGAGAGGAATGAAACTCAGAACACATGATGGATTATGGGAAAGTTAGTTTCTCCTCTCCACTGCTCTTCTCTCCTCCTTTACTCTTCCCCTGTACTCCCTTCTTTCCTATTACAATCTCATACCTCCCATATTCAACTTTCCCTCTCTGTTTTCCTTTTCTTTTATGTTGCTTCTTTGCTTTGTATATCCAGTCTCTCTTTGGCTTTCTTTTCCTTTGATATTGTTCTGTAACTTGGGCTTGAACTCAGGACCAGTGTACTATACACTAGATTTTCCCTTCAGGTCTGGAGTTTCTAAATTTGAGTCACACATTCACCTCTGGATTTTTTTTTTTTTTTTTGGCCAGTCCTGGGCTCGGACTCAGGGTCTGAGCACTGTCCCTGGCTTCTTCTTGCTCAAGGCTAGCACTCTGCCACTTGAGCCACAGCGCCACTTCTGGCCATTTTCTATATATGTGGTGCTGGGGAATCGAACCCAGGGCTTCAGGTATAAGAGGCAAGCACTCTTGCCACTAGGCCATATCCCCAGCCCTCACCTCTGGATTTTTGCTCCTTCATTGGAGATAGAAGCACAGACAGATTTCTGCCTAGGAAAAATTTCAAACATAATATGCAGAGCTCAGCTTCCTACATACCTAGGATTACATTTGTGAGATACAGGCATTAATTTTGCCAGAGTAAATAAGGCTTGGTGATAACCAGTGTTGTGGGGAGGGCTGCTGGATTCTGAACTGTATCCTGAGACTCACTGTTTGGCGTCCCCTCCCTTTCCTTTGGGACCCTGTACCCTAACTGGTTAGCAGATTTGAGAACTAAGGTCTTAAGACAGTGCATTGTGTGTATACATGTGGGAGCCAGAGTTCCCATGTGTTTATGGAGTATGTGGCTGAGAGGAGTAGTCTGTGTGAGTTTGAGTGTGTGGTCCTTGTGCTGGGAGTGTGTGTGATGATGGATTAGGGAAGTACAGGAGTGTCACCTGTTTCCAGGATTTCCTCTGCAGATCTGAGGTATTCTGCCCAGCAGTGTTTCTGAGAGCCCAGCTCCCTGGAGTGTGAAACTGAAGAGCTGTCTATGCTGAGGGGAATGGGAGAGCCACTTGGGCTCCCTGTGTGCTTGCCCTTTGCTTGGTGGACAGACCCTAGGTCCATGGCTCCTCCAGGAGTCACATACCAAGTTGGTTTGCTGATGGAGTCTGGACTCAAACAAAGGCCATGGCTAAACCCCACCAATACTAGGAAACATGACTCAGAGATTTTTACAATGTCGTTTATTTGTACTGTAATTCTCAGTGATTTTGATACCCAAATTTCAGTAGTATTGCAGTCATAGAATGAATTTAGTATTTGTTGTTCTGAAAGTGACAGGACTTTTGTGGGGCTATGGACAGATGGTTAAACAGCTTGCCATAGTGCCTATTCCTTCATGCAAGCACAAGCACACCCCCTCCCCTCCACACAGAATGATTAGCATGGACAGGCTTCAGGTCTCCAAAAGGGAGGGCATTTGGAGCCACAAGGACACCAGAAACTCCTTGTGATGTTTGGAAAGCTCATGTTTCCCAAGCATGAGAAAATTGGGGGGGTCTCCCAGCTTCCAAATCTAGGTTTGGTTTTCCAACTTGGGCAGAACTGAGCTGGGACTCACATCTGCCACCTTTTCTTCATGCCATTTTTGGTCACAGTGAGCACTGCTAAACATCCCTGGGTCCTGGTTTCCTACTTCAAGGAAAGGCATTGGGTTGTGGTGAGAATTGGCACAGAAAATAGATAATGACATTTGTTCCTTGTGAATATGGTGAGGATGAAGATGATGATAGTGATGATGGTAATGGTGATAACTGTGATATTGATGGTGATGGTGAGGCAGTTTCAGGTGGAAATAGGGATGATGATGGTGGTGGTGTTGTCATTATACTGGAGATAGTGGAGATGGTTATAAAGTTGGTGTTGACACAGAATGATTTGGGGATTCATAGCTGGTCCTATGCCCAGGAACATGCCTTAGTGGGTTCAGATCTCTTCCCCTCCATAGCACATTACTTCTTTGAAGAGAGAAGGAGAGTGCAGTTTGCAGAGACAGAACAAAGGTCACCGGATTTTGGTGGAGTCAGGAATGGGCAAACATGTTCCTGAGAGGATAGCCACTGCTACTGTAAAGCCATTGTGAAGGACCAGAGTAACTCCATATTGTACTAAGACCCCATTCTGTACCTGCTTGACCTTACTGTAAGTCCTACCCCCCACCCCTCGCTTCCCGGTAAAGACCATATCCAACTGTGAGTGTGATTTCCAGTAATTATGAGTGGGATTTTCGGTATCTAATCGTGAGTGTGATTTCCAGTATTTGTGAGAGGGATTTCCAACTGTGACTACAATTTCCAATATCTAATCAAAACCCTGCAGCTATACAAACATCCCCCTTGCTACACCCCTATGGATTAACCAATCAATTTGAAATGCACCAGTCCCTTGATCTGACCAATGACCCTTTCCAGATTCCTTCCCACCACCAAATGTGCCAAACATGCTTTAGAATTATTTTTTAATTTTCCCGTGGTGTGTGTTGATCTGTTGAAAGATGCTGTGATGTATGCTAAGTCCCTGTCTTCCCCAAAGAATGTATAAAACAGCTGGAAGCCCCAGGCTCAGGGCCTCTTAGCGTCACCAGCATGCTGAGTGTGCAGAGGACTGAGCTAGCTCAAAATAAACGCCCTTTTTGCTGCTTGCATTGGTCTTGGTCTCTGGAGGTCTTTCGGGAGATCCGAACTCGAGCATTTCCCTACTGCTCAGTTAAAGATCCAGTAGTTGGTTGTACCACAAGGCCAGCCTTTGGGGAAAGAGATTTAGTGTTAGACTCTGCAGCACCGAGAGGAATCTCAGGGGATATGACAGGACCTCATACTGGGGCTGAATGGAAGGATGAGGAAGATGAATATATAACCCAAGAGAAAGAATTGAAGGTGGAGGAGATAGAGAAGGAGGAGGTGAAGTTGGAGAAAAAGGAGGAAAGGGGGGAGAAGAAAGAGAAGGAGGTGATGGAGAGAGAGGAGGTTCAGGGGGAGAAGGAGGAAGAGAAGGAGGAAGAGAAAAAACTAAAAGAGGAAAACAAGTTAGAGAAGGAGGAAGGGAATTTAGAGAAAAGGGAGGAGGAGCAGGAGGAGAATGAGGAAGTGGAGAAAAAAAACCAGTTGTGGGATAGAATGGGGGAGGAGAAGAAAAAGGGGGCAGAAGAAAAAGAGGAGGAAATGCAACAGGCAACAAAAGAGACAGAATTGGAGTAGGAGAAGTTAGAGAAAGAGGAGGAGAAGGTTGAGAAAGAAGAGGAAAGTGGGGAGAAGGAAGAGGAGAAAGAGGAGATGGAGACAGAGGAGGTTCCAGAGGAGGAGGATGAAGAAGAAAAAGAATTGGTGGAGCTAAAGAAGTTTGAATGGGAGGAAGAGAAGTTAGAGAAAATGGAGGAGAAGGAGAAGGATGAGCAAACTGAGGATAGGGACAGGAAGACTCAGTTTGTGTTGAGAAAGGAGGAGGAGAAGGAAGAGGAGAAAAGGGGGGCAGAAGATAAGGATGAAGAAACACAAGAAGAAAAGAAAGAGAAAGGATTAGAGGCTAAGAACATTGAGAAGGAGGAGGAGAAGGCTGAGAAAGAAGAGGAAAGTGGGGAGAAGGAAGAAGAGAAGGAGGATATGGAGAAGGAGGAGGAGAAAGAGAAAGAATTGAAGAAAAAAAGCAGTTAGAGAAGGAGGTACAGGATTTGGAGAAAATGGAGGAGGAGGAGGAGGAGGAGGAGGAGGAGGCAGAAAGTGAGGAGAGGGACAAGAAGAATCAGTTGTTTGAGAAGGAGGCGAAGGAAGAGGTGAAAAAGGGGGCAGAAGAAATGCAAGAGGAAAAGAAAGAGAAAGAATTGGGGGAGGAGAAGGAAAGGGGTGAGATGGAAGAGGACAAGAAGTACAAAAAGGAGGAGGAGGAAGAGAAGAATTCGGAAGAGAAACAGGAGGTGGAAGAAAAGCTGGAGGAGGATGTGAAAGAGCAGAACCTGAAGAAGGAGGAGAGGAAGGAAGAGGATGAGGAGGAGAAGGGAGAGAAGGGAGAGGAGGATGATAAGATGAAAATGGAGGAGGAGATGATGGTAGGGAAAAAGGGAGAGAAACATCTGGAGGAGAAGGTGAATAATGAGGAGATGGATAAGGAGGAGGAAGAGGTGGAAGAACTGATTTACTATCTCAAATTGGTCCTTTAAGACACTTACTGCATTTCTACATGAGAGGCGGGCCCTCCTCCTTCCATAGACCTGTATGTTACGTTGCTTTACCCAGTGATGGCATCCACAGAAGTTCTGTAAATGCCAGATTTCAGCAACATGAAATGTTCCATTTGTTCAAATTGTTTTATGCCTATCATTCCCTTCAATTGACATTACTTGTTCTCAAATGATTCTCATAATGCAACCCATAGATCCCAACCTCTCTATTTCCAGAGATTAACTGACAGTGAAGGTGACACATCATAAATAATTTTACAAAAGCATCCATTTCACCTTTCATTCTTCCAAAGAGAAAAGTGCTCTAAATTGTTGGCTCTCTAATGTAATTCCTGTCTCTATTTTGGGGAAATAGTCCTGAATCTTGAAGCCAGGGACAGAGATCTTTTCTTTGATAACCTTGCAACCAGTCGATGTTCAAGCACCCACTGTTAAAGTCCATCCGAACATGGGCCTGCTGTGTTACTAGGGCAAGGGGAATTATTAGCATGCACTTCGCACTTTGTCAGCGCACATTGTCAGCCCATGGCAGGATCACTCTGTCCTAAAACCCCACCTCTGAGCAGGCCCATCTTCAAGGACTGAACAACTTTTTGAGGCCTGCAGGGCCACAGGCCCTCAACATCCCTGGGAGCAGACTCAATCCTGTTCATAATGCCATTGTTCCCCACAAATTACACATTGAATCCTCCAGATCTCAGGGGCTACCCAGCCTTGGGAACCCCAACTGCCTGCTGAGGAACCCATCACCCTGGTGCGTTTGTAGGGACACTATATGCCTTCAAATGGACTTTTTTATGTAAAATGATGAATATTTGCTGTAGAGTATGGGGAAATATAACTGTAGTGCAACCTCTGTGCAGTATAAAAATGTAAATGGATGAAATCTCCTCCAGAAAACCCATATCTAGAAAACTATGATGGTTGCTCTTGCCACTTTGATGTTTATAACAAACTTCATTGTTCTGTTTAATAAATGTTTCCATTCTTACTTGATGTTGTGAATTTCTACAGATGAGCCTTCCAAATTGAATAATTACTGTGGGAGACCAGCCTGCTTTATATTCTCTGTGGGAGCTGTTTTCTGAGTTCTACATAATACCCAACATTAGCTTTCCTATATTCAAGTTTAGGTTCCAGTTTTTTTTCGTAGATCCTATCCATTCCATTTCTCCATCCATAAATCATTCATTCACTCCCTCCTTAACTCACACACAGGTCCAGAGATCAAGAGTTTGTGAATATTCTTTCATCCTGTGTGGTTCTTAAGGTCCCCTCTGCTAGGCCTAACCGGGAGATACCTGTAGAGTTGTGAAGTGTGCTTGGGTGAAGTGAAAACCCCAATATTCACTCACACTGAGCTCATGGGCTTATCAGGCCCATTCTCAACACCCCTGCTGATTGTATCACTGACTCAAGACCAGGCTTTTCTGTTCATGGTTAGCTGTCAATCCTACCAGGAATCAACATATACTGGGTACCCAGGTCTTTCTATTCACAAATGAGACTGCCCAAGGAGGTAGGGAACCTTAATTGAATTCCATTCATAAATTTCAGATCAAGGTTTATGTCTTTTTATCTAAGCACAATTTGCTGACTGGGTGTAATCTTGCCCTGGGCTAACTCTGTTGCTTGCCAAAACCTCTTTAGCTCCTCTATAAAATTCCATGAACTTCTACCACATGTTCAGTGTACTGCCAGCCATGGCCTTTGATCAAGTGTGAGCCAAGCGTCATCTCCACCCATGCATTTAGTAATGAGCTCCTCTGATATTTCTGCCCCCAAACCACTACAAAACTCTTAACCTTCCTTTCTCATCAATGCCTATTCCATGAATCCTCTTGGGCTCCTAAGATGGCCAAAATCACTGAATACCAAGCAGCCCAGCCAAGCTTTGAAGCTATAATAAGGGTGAAGCCACAGTCCAGTTTCCTTGTAGCTGAGCTTTAGTTAATTTATATGAATTAAACTTCATAACTAAGTACTTTTTTCTTCTCATGTAAGATATTAATTTTGTCAAAGTTTGCTTTCTTGAAAAATGAAATAATTGATCAGGAGAGACACTGAGAAATGAATCCATTGGTGGTAATCCTCCACCATGGCACTTTTTTTCTACTGTTAAATTGAAAGCATGACAATCCACCAGATGCTTCCAGTGTATTAGCCAATAGAAATGATCACCCATTTTCTTTATCCAAATGCCTTTGTAATTCCATTGTCCCTACTGGAGAGTGTTCTTGATATAGTAAGCATTTGAGAATAAACACTGAAAGGGGTTGGAGTCATGGTTCTTTAGGTAGAGAGCTAGCTACTGAAAAGGTTAAGAACAGGTATCAGAAAGGAAAAAAAAGAAAGAAACAAATAAAGAAAGAGAAAAATAAAAAAAGAAGAAAGGGAAGGAAGGAAGGAAGGAAGGAAGGAAGGAAGGAAGGATGGGAGAGACAGACAGACAGCACTGAGTGGCCATTGCATATAAAATAAACCAGAAAATAAGCTTTATCCAGAAGTGTATCCAGCAGGCTGGGGGAGAGGGTCAGTGGAGGGGTAGGGCTATACTGAGATATATTCCTTGAGGTGAAATGGGCCACAAACTGCTACAGCACCTGCTTAGCAAGCTAGTAAATTCAAACACAGTCTTGTACAAAAATAAAATGTAGCCAAGCACTAATGTTTTACGTCTTAACCCTAACTAGTAAGAGATTAAGACAAAAATTGTGGTTTGAATCTAGGCTTGGATGATAAATACTAGAGACAATTATCTCCACCTAAGAGCAAAAATACTGAAGGTGAGTAGTTGCTCAAGTGTTACAGTATCAGCTTTCAGCAGGAAAACGTACGCAATTAGGACCCGAGTTCAGGACTCAGAACTGACTCTACTCTCAGCGGCAACTCTCAATATGAGAGGTGAGCTCCACTGACCACGGTACCAAGTGGGAAAAGAATCAAAGAAGAAAGAAGTCTCCACGTCACACTGAATCACCGACCCACACACCCCCATCAGGGGCACACTAGGGTCAGAGTAACACAGCAACAGGACACAGTACTGCAAAGAAAGACACAGAACCTACTCACCCCCAAGTGCAGTGAGAGTGACCACCCCAGGAACAACCGAGATGGTCACACTTACCCATTGGGCAGTAAGGTTCAACAGCCAAACTCAAACCCAGAGCCAGGACACAAACAAGTCTCCACTGACGGACCAGCGGGAACCAGCACAAAGCCAACCCAAGGAAGCCACCTACAGATCTCCAGATGCACAAATCACAAAGAAATATTACAAAGTTCATGAAATTTCAAGCCAACTCATACAGCCAAAAAGCTGTATGTCCGAAGAGGAGATGGAGAATAAAAAAACAAGTGAGACTATGATAGCAGAAATGATGGAAAGCCTCAGGAATGAACTCAGAAAACAATTCCAGGAGTTTAGAATGGAAGTCTCGAAGGACCTTCAGGAAGTCAAGAAAGAAATGGAAGCAAGAATTGATACAGTGCAAACCTCCGTTAAAGAAGACCTTAACATACTGAGAAGCGAAATGCATGAAAAAATAGATTTAAAATACAACTTTTTAAAGGAAGAAATTTCCACGATGAAAGCAGATCTGGCAACTATAAATAGCTCCCTGACATCCATAAACTCCACACTTGAATCCAGAGCACAAAGAATTCACCATATTGAATCCCGAATCTCTCTCTTGGACGATGATGCAGCTGATAAGGACCAGAAAATTACCACACTCCAAGAAACGTTAAAGCTTCAGGGCAGACTAATCCAGGAGCTAGTGGACAAAGACAAGAGATATAATCTGCACATAATTGGAATAGAAGAAGGAACCTAATACCAGAGCAGAGGACTACAACATATTTTCAATAGAGTTATTGCAGTAAACTTCCCCAATCTCACAATGGACCTCACCCAAGTAACCGAATCCTATAGGACACCTGGCAGACCAGACCCTAGAAAATCCTCGCCCAGGCACATAATAATCAAGACTTCAGATCTCAAGAATAAAGAGCAAATTTTGAATTCAGTCAAAGCGAAGAAAAAGCTATACTACAATGGGAAAAGGATCCAAATCACAGCAGACCTCTCCACACAAACCTACCATGCACAAAGAGCATGGAAGAACACAACCCAAGTCCTACAGGCCTATAATTGGCAACCCAGAATTAGATATCCAGCAAAACTAGAATTCAACTTTGAGGGAACAACCAGATCTTTCCATAGCAAAGAGGATCTAAAGGAGTATGTGAATAAAAAACCAGCCTTACAGAGAATTCTAAGAGGGGAACCCTACCCAACAGAAATCGTACAGGACACCCAGACAGAAACAGAAAGAAACTACCATAGCCAGAGCCCAACAGAAAGAGCAGCTCATTAAAGACTAGAGAAAAAAAAAGGAGAAGAAAAACAGCCTAACAGGAAAATGGAAGGGGAAAAAACACTCTTATCCTTGATCTCTTTGAATATAAACGGTATAAACTCTGATAAAGAGGAGCAGACTGGCAGAGTGGATCCACAAACACAAAGTTGCCATCTGTTGTCTACAAGAGACCCACCTTACAGCAAGGGTCAAAAACAGGCTCCAAATGAAAGGATGGAGCTAGATCTTCCAAGCAAACGCACCTGCCAAAATGGCAGGAGTAGCCATCCTGATCTCAGACAAGCTGGACTACTCATTAAAATCAACTCAAGACAAAGAAAATCAAATCAAATCAAGACAAAGTAGGACACTACATTTTAATACAAGGAAAAATCCAGAATCAAGACATCACAGTGATAAATTTATACTCACCGTACAAAAGAGGACCTACATATGTCAAGCAAATTCTCACAGAACTACATAGCAAGATAGACCCAAACACAATCATAGTGGGAGACTTTAATACCCCACTCTCTTCAAGAGACAATTCCAACACCCAGAGGATTAACTTAGAACCTAAGTAACATCATATCCCAAATGGATCTGATAGATCTGTACAGAGTCTTTCACCCTACAGAGACCCAATACTCATTCTTCTCAGCAGCCCATGGAACATACTCCAAAATAGATCATGTCATAGCCCACACAAAGAACCTCAGCAAATACAAAAGTATTGATGTCATCCCATGTATTACATGTGACCACAGTGGAATCAAGTTAACCCTCAATAACAAAGGATGCCACAGAGACTATACTAATACATGGAGACTGAACCCCTCACTGTTATCTAACACTTGGGCTATAGACCAAATTAAGGATGAAATTAAAGAATTCATAAGCCACAAAGACAATGAAAATACATCACAAAGAAACCTATGGCATACAGCTAAGGCAGTATTGAGGGGCAAGATCATTGCCCTCAGCACTAACATGAAAAGAATGGAAGCAGAGCAGGTCAATAATTTCACAATTAAATTTAAGAAAAAACTGGAGAAACAAGAATTCATCAAATCTAAAATGACTAGGAGGAGAGAGATCACAAAGATTAAACAAGAGACAAATCTGATTGAAAAACAGAAAGACCATTCAACTAATAAATCAGACTAAAAGCTGGTTCTTTGAGAAAATAAGTAAAATTGACAGACCCCTCACAAGACTTACAAAACAAAGAAGAGAAGAGACTCATATCCATAAAATCAGGGACTGCACCAGAAAAATTACAACAAATACACATGATATTCAAACAATCATAAGGAACTATTTCCAGAACCTCTACGCACTAAAAAACAATAATTTTACAGAAATGGATCACTTCTTACAGAAATATAAACTGCCCAAACTGAATCAAGAAGAAATAAATCAACTAAATAAACCAATAACTTACAGCGAGATACAGGGGTAATCAAGAGCCTCACAACAAAGAAAAGCCCAGGTCCAGATGGATTCACCAATGAATTCTATAAAATCTTTAGTGAAGAGCTAATACCAATACTCCCCAAACTCTTTCGCAAAATAGAAACAGAGGGAAAAATCACAAACTCATTCTATGAAGCTAATATTATGCTCATCCCCAAACCAGGCAAAGACCCAACAAAAAAAGAGAACTACAGACCAATATCACTAATGAACACAGATGCAAAGCTCCTCAATAAAATATTAGCTAACAGGATCCAGAAACTGATCAAGAAAATTGTACATCCCGACCAAGTAGGCTTCATCCCACAGACACAAGGATGGTTCAACATCCGTAAATCAATCAATGTAATTCACCACATCAACATGTCTAAAATCAAGAATCACATTGTTATCTCAGTCGATACCCAAAAAGCCTTTGACAAAATACAACATCCATACTTATTAAAATCTCTGGAGAGAACAGGAATAGATGGAAAATTCCTTAAAACAATAAAAGCCATATACAACCGACCAACTGCTAATATCATATTAAATGGGTATAAACTAAAATCATTCCCCCTAAAATTAAGGAACAAGACAAGGATGCCCACTCTCCCCACTTCTTTTCAACATAGTGCTGGAATCCCTAGCCATAGCAATAAGGCAAGAGGAGGACATCAAAGGGATCCACATCGGCAAAGAAGAAATCAAGCTATCCCTATTGGCAGATGACATGATCTTATATCTGAATGACCCAAAAACTCAGTCCCCAAACTCCTACACCTAATACACCATTTTGGCAACGTAGCATACAAAATCAATCCACAAAAGTCAGCAGCTTTTCTGTGCACCAGCAATGTACAAGCAGAAAAGGAAATTATGGAAGCAATTCCATTTACAGTAGCTAAAAAAAAGAATAAATTACCTAGGGATCAACCTAACTAAAGATGTGAAGGGTCTATTTAATGAGAACTATAAAAACCTAAAAAAGGAAATCAAAGAAGACACAAAGAGATGGAAAGACCTCCCATGCTCATGGGTAGGAAGAATTAATATAGTGAAAATGGCCATATTGCCCAAATTTTTATACAAATCCAATGCGATCCCCATCAAGACCCCAGCTACATTCTTTACTGAATTAGAGAAAGCAACCCATAAATTCAAATGGAACAGCAAAAGACCTAGAATAGCCAAAGCAATTCTAGGCAATAAAAGCAGTGCAGGCTCCAAGTGAATGAATTTTCCCCAGAGGAACTGCAGCCAGAGACGGGTATGAGGGCGGGGCCAGCTTGACCTACCTAAGACAGGGCCTTCAGCATTGCTCTGAAGATGATCCCCAGGATGGGTAAGGCAGGCTAGGTGACCCAACCCACCTAAGACAGGCGGGTTCTCTTCTTTAAACAAAGATGGGGGAAATGTCGGGAGTCAAACTTGCAGCTAAATTAATTCTGACCTCTGGCTGTGCTGTTATCACCAGGATATGCTAGATACAAGGACATTTGTTCACAGCCACTATCCAGAATTGCTTTGCTATGTCCTTTGCTATGTCCGCGCCTTGCTATGTCCACTGAAGTACATTCCTATGTTAATCAACCTCATCCTGTGTTTACTGTAATCAAATGTTGTGAACTTCAAAGCCTCTTTGTGTTCTTGAATTTTAGCAACCTTATGCTATTCCCTGGTTCCAAAACTGCATATAAGCTGGGAGTTAAGAATAAACTGGGCTGCAGTCTTGAGTTACAATCTCGAGATGCACACCTTCTGTACCCCATCTTTGCCTCTTGTCTTTTTTCTCTTGTCTTGTATTTTTCCTTTTCTTTAATCTTCACCCCCCTCATTCAGGATTCCCTTTTCACTGCCAGCTGGCTCGGCAGAGAGGGGAGAATGAAATTCCCCAGGGTGGTTCAGTGTGCCTGATCTGCTCCTCAGTGGCAAGAATCCAGTCTGGTTCAACAGGGGCCCCACCCCAAGCCTTAGAAAGTGTCCTGTCTTTTCTACTCTACTGTTTTGCTGCTTATCTGATCTTGTCTTTGCAGAGGAACATGCATACACCCAAGTGAGACCAGGGAGGACCCCCAAAAGGCCAACAAACTAGAAATTGTCACCCAGGGTGTGGTTGAGGCTGCTTATGACAATAGTTCTGCAGCAGATGAGGACTTAGGGTAGGTGTACTATTGTTATGTACCTTCAAAATGTCATGGGGAGGAGGGAGAAGGTAGAATATTCCAGAGCTCAGGGACATTGCTGAAAGATTCTGGAAGACATTTACGATGTTAGATCACAGGAACGTCTCTGAAGACCTGGATATGGCTGACTGTGCTTGCCCTTTGCCTGGTGGACAGACACCAGGTCCACAGCTCCTACAGAAGGTCACATGCCAACTTGGTTTGCTGTTGGAGTCTGGAGTAACAAAAAAGGCCATGGCTAACAAGCACCAGTAGTAGGAAAAATGACATTAATGTCACGTCTCAGACCATCCTAATTGTTACTGTGAGTCTCAGCTATTCTGACTCTCAAATACCTGGAATCCTGTACTCCTGCAATGAATTCAGGGCTTTTCTGACAGGGACAGGTGCTGGTTTGTGGTCTTTGAAGGAGGTTTAAAGGGGAGCGACCCCTCTCCAGGAAGCTCCAGCTGCTTTCTGAGAAACCCTTGAACTGGGTTCTTTGTCTGGACCCAAAATGCCCTTAACTTTGTTGGCTTGTTGCTTCTTGGCACCTAAGACTTTCGTTTCAACCTCGTTATGGGCACAATACTGGTTTGTCATCAGAAATGTAGACTCCTCACTGAGGCTACAATTGCAGTGCATGGCCATAGTCTTCATGGGCTCCATAAAGAGTTCCATTCCCTTCAGTGTTGTTCCTGGCCAGACATAATTAAGCAAACACTTTTAAATGATGTGAAATGAACCCTGTGCATTTGGATTCTATCTTGACAAATGTACTTTTGAGAGAAAAAAAGAAAAACTTGTTTATTTAAAAAACTCCAATGGAAAAAGAAGCATTACATAAGCCTCAACGTATTTGGAACTGTTGAAGAATATCACTATTCTCATGAAGTTGTGCTACTTGTCTCCTTGGTGGGTAGTTGTATACAATTTACAAAGTTGTTGTATAGATGCACAACAAAATCAAAGTGTCTTTCACCTTGAACTTTTGCTGCACAGTACTAGGGAGTATAACTACCTCAACACAGGTGCAGCATACAAAAGAAAATATATAACTCACCTCTAGAAAACTCAAACAGAAAATTATGATGGTTGCTCTTGTCATCTTGGTGCTTATAACAAACTTAAGTGTTGAATTTAATAAATGTTTGCATTCTTACTTCATGTTGTGGACTTTTGCAGATGAGCCTTATAAATTGTATAATCACTATGGGGTGAGACCTCTCTGTCTTTGGCCTCTGCCTGCAGAAGAGCAAATCCCCCAGGCTCCCCTTCCTCAACACTGTGATGTCCTCTGATCCCTGGGAATTATGATGAAAAGATTAGCTTCCTGCTCTGTGAGGGCTTTAATCTATACCCCAAGTACATGCCTTTGTTTTTCTGTGGTACCTATTCCTGAGTTCTACATTATATTCAACTTTAGCTTTCTCCTATTCTGGTCTAGATTCTAATGTTTTCTGAAGATCTCATTCACTCATTCATTGAGTAAGTCATTCAATTTCTCATTCAGAGTCAAGTGAATAAGTAAGGTGTGACTTAAAGCTCCCCTGTGAGAGATAAATTTAAATATCTTAGAGATGGATGAAGACCTTGTGACTGGGATGGCAGTGTGATTTCTATGATAACCAAGAAGTGCTACTTCACACTGATAGTAAGATTCATGGGCCTCTTGTGCTAACTTCCTGAGGCTGGAACAACTGTTCAAGATTTCCTCACATGAGTGAGGGCAGAGAAGTCCATTGGTCAGGATGAACAGAGGGTTTCTGATTTGCCTTAGATATCAACAACACCTGGTGCAGCCATGCCTATGCAAACCTTTTGTTTTCCTTTTGGATTAGAACTTGAATGGCCTTGGGGGCCCTTGAGGTGCACTGCTGACTGTGCGGCCTCTGACAAACATCCTTTTTTATTTATCCATAAATGAACACTTAGCTTGATTGCTTATCTTGCTTATTTTCAGTGTTAGTGCAGTAATCATGGTACTGCAGTGATGGTATGTCTGTTACATAAAATTTCATTGCCTTTGGGTGTATAAAAGTTGTAGGAGGGGCTGGGAATATGGCCTAGTGGTAGAGTGCTTGCCTAGCATGCATGAATCCCTGGGTTCGATTCTTTAGCACCACATAAGCAGAAACGGCCAGAAGTGGGAGCTATGGCTCAAGTGGTAGAGTGCTAGCCTTGAGCAAAAAGAAGCCAGGGACAGTGCTCACACCCTGAGTCCAAGCCCTAAGACTGGCAAAAAGAAAAGTTGTAAGATAGCTGGACCATAGCTAATTCTTTCTATAGTTTTGAAGAATATCCATATTGTATTGGGCAGTAACTATATTATGGATATCACACGAGTTGTGCATAAAGGTGTAGCTTTCCCCACAGCCTTGCAACTACATTTCATTTTTTATGATAACCATTCTACTGTGGTGAGACAGTATTCCACCATGTTATTGATTTTCATTTCCCTGACTCTCAGATATGTGAGACTTTAAAAAAACAACTGTTAGCCATTTGTATTTCTCTTGAGAAATTTGTCATTGGACAGTTTGCTCATTTCTGTTGAGATGTTTGAATTCTTCACAAACTCTGAGTATTAGTTCCTTGCAGTTACACAATTTTGAATTTTTTTCCTCTATTCTGTATGTTATGTCTTTACTCACCTGGTTGGATTTTTTTTGCTATGCAGATAAATTTATCTTTGTTTTTTTAAATTTAATTTTATTGTCAAGGTGATATACAGAGGGGTTACAGTTACATACATAAGATAGTGAGTACATTTCTTGTCAAACTTGTTACCCCATTCCTCATTTTCCCCCTTCCCTCCTCCTTCCTCCCAAGTTGTACAGTTAATTTCTAACATATTGTCTTATGAGTATCACTTTTACATTGGTTTGCCCTTTGTCCTTTGTTACTTCCCTTCTCTTCCCTAATTCAGATAAGCATACATCAGATAAACATATATACAGTACTCTGGGTACCAAAATCAAACACAGTGACAACCGGGGATAAACTGTAGGGAAAATTTTTTTTTAAATAGGGCTGGGGATATGGTCCAGTGGCAAGAGTGCTTGTCTTGTATAAATGAAGCCCTGGGCTCAATTCCCCAGTACTACATATACAGAAAATGGCCAGAAGTGGTGCTGTGGCTCAAGTGGTAGAGTGCTAGCCTTGAGCAAAAAGAAGCCAGGGACAGTACTCAGGCCCTGAGTCCAAGGCCCAGAACTGGCAAAAAAAAAATTTTTTTCTTTTTTTTTTTTACTTAATTTATTTTTTATTTATTTTTTTTCCTCAAATTTTTATTATCAAACTGACGTACAGAGAGGTTACAGTATCATACGTTGGGCATTGGATACATTTCTTGTACTGTTTGTTGCCTTGTCCCTCATGCCCCCCTCCCTCCCCCCCTTTCCCTCCCCCCCCCTAGGTGTTCAGTTCACTTACACCAAACAGTTTTGCAAGTATTGCTTTTGTAGTTATTTCTCTTTTTTTACCCTGTGTCTCTCGAATTTGGTATTGCCTTTGAATTTCCTACTTCCAATACCAGTAAACACGGTTTCCAATATACTCAGATAAGATTACAGAGATAGTGTAGGTACAATCATAGGAAGGTGATACAAGAACTTCATCAATAATAGAAACTACACATACACATAGGACGTTGAAAGTAGTTACAACTGTGATATATCCCTTGTTTCCATAACATGGAGTTCATTTCAATTAGCATCATCTTATGTGTTTCTAAGGGTATAGCTATTGGGCCTTGTGATGCTCTGCTATGGCTTGCCTAAACCTGTACTAATTATTCCCAATAAGGGAGGCCATAGAGTCCATGTTTCTTTGGGTCTGGCTCACTTCACTTAGTATAACTTTTTCCAAGTCCTTCCATTTCCTTACAAATGGAACAATGTCATTCTTTCTGATAGAGGCATAAAATTCCATTGTGTAAATGTACCACATTTTCCTGATCCATTCATCTATGGAGGGGCATCTGGGTTGGTTCCAGCTTCTCGCTATGACAAATTGTGCTGCGATGAACATTGTTGTGCTGGTGGCATTACTGTGATTTTGTTTGTGGGCTTTTGGATAGATACCCAACAGTGGGGCTGCTGGGTCATAGGGGAGTTCTATATTGAGCCTTCTGAGGAATCTCCATACTGCTTGCCAGAGTGGCTGAACCAGTTTACATTCCCACCAACAATGAAGTAGGGTTCCCTTTTGGGCACATCCCCTCCAACAATTGTTATTATTAGTTTTCTTGATATATGACATTCTTGCTGGGGTGAGATGGAATCTCAATGTTGTTTTGATTTGCATTTCCTTTATGGCCAGTGATGTAGAGCATTTTTTCATATGTCTATTGGCCATTCTCATTTCCTCATCAGAGAAGTTTCTTTGTAAGTCGTTAGCCCACTTGATGAGGGGGCTATTGGTTCTTTGCGGTTTTGTTTTGGAAGAAGGTAATTTTTTTAGTTCTGCATATATTTTAGAGATGAGGCCTTTGTCTGTTGAATGTCCGGTAAAGATCTTCTCCCAGTCTGTGGGCTTTCTGTTTATCTTGAGAGCTATGTCCTTTGCCGTGCAGAAGCTCTGGAGTTTGATGCAGTCCCATTTGTCCAACCTTTCTTTGATTTGTAGCCTTTCTGGGTCTTTGTTAAGGAAGTTCTGTCCTGTGCCAAGGAGCCCAAGTGTTTCTCCTACTCCTTCCTTTAATGTCTTCAGGGTGCCTGTTTTGATTTCAAGGTCTTTAATCCATTTGGAATTGATTTTGGTGCAGGGTGATATATAAGGATCTAGTTTTAGTTTGCTGCATGTGTTGAGCCAGTTTTGCCAGCACCACTTGTTAAAGAGGCTATCTTTCTTCCATACTATTGTTTTAGCTCCTTTATCAAAGATTAAGTAGGCATAGTTCTGTGGGTTTAATTCTGGGTCTTCAATTCTGTTCCATTGGTCTTCAGGCCTGTTCCGGTGCCAATACCAAGCTGTTTTTATTACTATAGCTTTATAATACAGCTTGAAGTTGGGTATTGTAATTCCTCCAGCACTGTTCTTTCTGCTTAGGAGTGTTTTTGCTATTCTAGGTCTTTTATTGTTCCATATGAATTTCTGGATTGCTTCCTCTATTTCATTAAAGAATGGTGTTGGGATATTAATGGGTATTGCATTGAATTTGTAGATAGCCTTTGGCAATATTGCCATTTTGATTACATTAATCCTCCCAATCCAGGAGCATGGGAGGTTTTTCCATTTTCTTAGTTCTGACTTAATTTCATTTTTCAAGCTTTTAAAGTTCTCTTCAAAGAGGTCTTTCACTTCTTTGGTTAAGGTTATTCCTAGGTATTTTATGTTTTTGGGGGCTATTGCAAAAGGAGTTGCTTTCCTGATTTCAGCCTCAGTCTTCGGGTTGTTAGCATAGAGAAAGGCCGTTGATTTTTGAAGGTTTATTTTATATCCTGCAACTTTGCCAAAGTTTTGTATCAGCTCTAGTAGCTTGGGGGTAGAGTCTATGGGATTCTTTAGGTATAGGATCATGTCATCTGCGAAGAGAGAAAGTTTAACTTCATCTTTTCCTATTTGGATCCCCTTTATATTCTCTTCTTGCCTAATTGCTCTGGCTAGGAATTCTAGTACTATGTTGAAGAGCAGGGGAGAGAGTGGACATCCCTGCCTTGTTCCTGATTTTAAAGGGAATGGCTTTAGTTTTTCACCATTTAGAATTATGTTTGCTGTTGGTTTGTCATAAACTGCCTTGATTATATTCAGGAATGTTCCCTGGAATCCCAGTTTTTCCAGTATATACTACAGTATATACTACATATATATGTATATATGTATATATGTATATATATATGTATATATGTATATATACGTATATATACATATATGTATATATGTATATATGTATATATGTATATATATGTATATACTACATATATATGTAGTATATACTACAGTATATACTACATATACAGAAAATGGCCAGAAGTGGTGCTGTGGCTCAAGTGGTAGAGTGCTAGCCTTGAGCAAAAAGAAGCCAGGGACAGTACTCAGGCCCTGAGTCCAAGGCCCAGAACTGGCAAAAAAAATTTTTTTTAAATAAATAACTTCACATGTTAAAAACAACAGCAACAAGGAAAAATCTCCTGTTTTCCATATCTTGGAGTTCATTTCGCTTAGCATAATATATGGTCTCATGTACATAGCTATTAAGCTATTGTGATCCTCTTCTGGGACTATCCTAGATATATAATTTTAGTTTGTTTAATCCCAGTTGAAAATTTTGCTTTTCTTGCTAGTACACTGAAATCTTATCAAGAAATTTGGCTATAAGAGAATCAGTAGGAAGTGCATAATGGAGGGAAATGGGGATGGATATCATCAAAGTCCATAATATGCATGTATGCAAAGCTTCACAATTCATCAATTTTATTTTGTATAATTCATATACACTAATAATAATAACATGTAAGGAGGAGTGGATTGCAAATTTTGTGATTTGTTATTTACATACTCATTTATTTGCATCTCTTCCTTTAGAATTAAGCTAATTTCAAAATAGTTTGCTATAATAAATGAATCAAACCAATAAACTAGGATGAAAATACATTACTAAAGTAATCCACTCACAATGACAAGAACTACAGTAAAAACTAGAACATAAATAAAATTTTGGTTTCAGTAAGGCTTATCAGTAATTATTTGAATATAAATCTAGAACTTCTCCAATTGAAAGATACATAGTTAATGATTATACAGAAAGAAATGCCTCAACTGTGTTTGGTTTGCAGAAAACTTACATTGTATTTAAGAACACTCATACACTGAACATGAAGAGATAAAATAAGTTCTTTCCTGTGAATTGACTCCAAAAGCAAAAATGGCCATAAAAACAAATGAAGTTAAAAATGATCTAGGAAAAAAGAAAAGGCACACCATCATATAATAATAAATAATAAAACAGAATAAACAGAATAAATGCTAAGTATATATACATTGAATATGCCAGTGCACAAATATTAACAGTTTTAAGTGCAGAATTACAATACAGTAACAGCCAGGGTCTACAATAGCCTTCTTTCAGCAATGGCAAATCATGAAGACAGAAAACAAAGATAGCAAAGATAAATCAATAAAGGTGAGTTCAGTGGCATGTACCTGTCATTCCAGCTATGCAGTAGTGTAAATAGGCAGATCATTTTCCAGGACAATTTGAGTGAAAAATGAGGCCTTTCTCTAAAAATAAATAAATAACTACAACAAAAAGGGCTGAAAATACGGCTTAAGTGGTAGAGTACTTGCTTAGCATGTACAAGGCCCTGAGTTCAAACACCAGTAATATGAGAAAGAACGAAAATTAAGAAGGCACCATCAGAGCTTATTTACACAATTGAACAGTCATACATATTCTTCTCATCAGCCCATGGAATATTCTCCAGGCCAGGCAAGATGTCACAAAACAGTTTCAATTAATTTAAAAATTGACACCAGGTTGAGTATATTTTCTAACTACAATGTGATATAGCTACAAAGAGCTACAAGAACTTATGAAATCTGTGGTCACTGGATATGATTTTGGTACACTGGATATGGTATATATGCTTATCTGAACTAGGGAAGGGAAAGAAAAATGAGGGAGGGTGCAACAAATATGACAAGAAATGTACTCACTACCTTATTATATAACTGTAACCCCTCTGTACATCACCTTGTCAATAAAATTTAATGAAAAAAAGAACTTGGGAAATAACATAAATATACGGAAATAAATAAACCTAACTTTGAGTACTCAGGGAATAAATAAAGAAAAGATCATGCTGCACAAATAAGCCAAACTCAAAAAGACAAATATCACATTTTCTCCTTATATGCAGAATAAATATTAATAATATGGTACATTTTCAAAAGATTAAATGGTGATTGGATAAAATCAGTGCAAGGGTAGAAAGAGTGGTGAGATTGAGCATCAAAGCAAGGCTTCTTAGGTGCAGTTAAAATTAGTGATAATGAAGCACATGGCAAAATATTTGAATAAAGTAAATTTTTATCACAGAATTAGTGAGTTTGGAGAGCTAATGACATGCAAGTCTTGGAAGAGAAATGAATACTGAGTGAAGGTAAACTTAAAGACAATTTTCAGGATGTATAGAGACTAAAGGAATATTATCACGATGTAAGGGGAGGATTATGTTTCTGAGAAGCAACATATAAATCATCTTACATTTTTTAAATGGAAACATCAATTATGGTTTGCTTGATTCAAAATAACTAGCCGGGTGCTTTGGCTCACAGTTGTAATCCTAGCTACTTAGGAGGCTGAGATCCGAGGATCATGGTTCGAAGCCAGCCTACGCAGGAAAAACCATGAGACTGTTATCTTCAATTAACTACTTGGAAAAACCTGTGACACTGTGGCTCAAGTGGGAGGGCACTAGCCTTGAGCACAAAGAGGCTACTCACAGGCCCTGAGTTCAAGCCCCAAGACTAGCACCAATAAAAAACCAAACGCAACAACTGAGACTATATTTCAAATATATCACCATAAAATGTTGAGTAGAATGATAAATTGATTTGATTTAATCATTATACAAAAAATCAAATTTAATTATACTAGGGTTTAAGCTCAAGGCTTTATATGTGTGTGTATATATATATGTATACATATTACTTTGATATATTGGAATGTAAAAATAGACAAAGAATATGAAGAAAATCTATAATATATATACATATGTGCATCTATATTAAATCAGTATTTGCCTTCTATAGTAACTGAACACTATTCACCACTTAAACTGATAAGATTTGTTGATATATGATTATATATATTCAGTGCTGTTGACAGTTGAGAATAGGTATTCTGCCATATTCCAGGAGGTGGGAATGTGAGGATGTTTAAACACTGTTGAGACAGGTTTTAACTTACTCATTTCTATTATGAAATGGTAAAATCTGACTAAATTGAGAGATTTGAGAAATTGAGGCCAGACTATGCAACATAGTATGACTCTCTCTAAAACTAAAACTAAATCAAACCAAAAAAGGAAAATAAGGAAGGTGGGAGGAGAGGATGGAACAGAAAGAAGAATTGGAAGAAAAAGAAGGAAAGGGGAAATAAGGAAGGGAGGGACAGAGGGAAGGAGGTAGAGAAGAAGGAAGGAAGAAAGAAAGGAAGGGAGGGAGGGAGGGAGGGAGGAAAAGAAAGGAAGGGAGGAGAAAGGAAGAAAAAGAAAATTCAGAAACTCAGACTGGGTCAAGCTTAATGGAAAAAAGGCTGTCAAGGGGCGGGGCCCCAGACATGAGTCACAACGCAAACAAGAATTCTGAACATTCTCTGTGATATTTGTGACTGTTCTTCTCAGATCCAGTGAGTCTAAGGCTGAGGCAGTCATGACAGACTGATGAAATGCCATGGCAGGGAAGCTTCTACAAGAGTATCTCTTAGGACCTCTGGGAGGTTTCATCAATGGGGGCCTTCGTGTGTTGGGACACAGGGAACCAGGCACAGAGCAGCCAGATTCCCTGGCTGGCCCCAATTACATAGCTGACAGTAAAATGAAAAAGCACAAACAAAGCAGAGAGTGCTATTTAGACACAATAACACGCCACACAAGCCACAAGAAAAAAAGCTAAGATTTCATCAATATTTGCTTACCAAACTTTATTCTTGAATGGGATGATCAGAGAGATTAAAATCTGTCCTCTGAAGAAAATATGGTATTTGCACAAAATATTTTTATGTCAGTCAGGATACTTTACCTAACTGTTTAGAGGTTCATGGAAAAAAGCAACAAAGGTATTATTGAGGAAATTAATGACTGAAATATAGATGTGCAATCCTTGCACTTTGTACTAGGTTCCTTGTACGGGAATGAGGACTTCTTAATAAAGCCCCCTCAAGTTACCGGTGTTTTGGCAACAGCTTGCCTGATTCAAATGGAGGACTTAATTTATCAATGTAATGACATCATGAAAGAACAATGTGAAACTGTGTGTGGATATTATATAGTTGCAGACACTTATGGATTAGATTATGTTTTGAATGGCTTCTTCGAAATTTGATGACACACCCATCTATTCAACACTACAAAGAAATCAGCCTAGAACTCATGAATCTACTCATTTCTTCTTCTAATTTACTAGTAATGCAAAAGGAAGTGGATATATACACCACACTCAAAGAATGGATGTTCCTTCAACTTAATCCAGATTGGAAAGGCTCAAGTAATCATCATTTAGTTAATGCTAACAACTGGCTTTTCAGGAAGATGGAATGTGTTGGCAATGTTATTTTTCTTGAAACAGAAGAAAGAAGACTATTTCAACCAATGTTTCAAAAATTGAGATTTCAGCATATTATCTGTGACTTGGCCTCCAGAAGTTATTGAAAAAGATTGTCTAGTACCTTTTGAGTGGTCATCATCAGTCTACAAACAACAATAGCTTACTTTGCTTAAGGCACAAAAACACAAGGAAATTAGGCCTTGAGTCTTGAATGTAAAAGAATTTGAAGGATGCAGCATGAGGTGTGGTAAAAGGCACATCAGAAATGGTTAATACACCTGGAAATGGTCAGGCTTCCATTTTGGCTTTCCATTACATGTCATCTTTACTGACCAATATATAACTTTAAAGCAAAATATTTTAGTCAGATGAATGAATGGTCTACCTGTATACCAGTTCTACAACATATTGCATTCAGATTAACTTTGATAAATTTTGATTCTACTAGAAACCTAAGTTTCAGCAAAACAACAGGTAATAAAATCATTACCTTTGAAAAGGATGAGGAACAAATAGTATTGAGACTGGATAGCACAGCTCTGCAATTCCCTTTATATATATTTTGCAACTTCCTATTCATATCTTCAGAAAATACAGGAAAATGATAATCTTGCCAGTTAGACTTTAATAACATTTTGGAAAGTTTTGATGCCTCACCCTTTTGTGCCATAAATACAATTAAGATGATCAATAACAAACAAGAAATATTCTTACAAATGTAGTAACATCATAATTGGCTCTTTTCATATTTTTCATCTATTATCTATGAAGAAAAAAATTGAATCCAATAAAGTATTTGTCAAATCTGGAAGAAACTGATTCTGGCATCTTTTAATTTTCATTTACTCTCAACAGTCAAGCTCCAAATGGAAATAAGAGATCATATTTCTAAAGAACCAAAGCCTTGAGAAATAACTCTAATGCTGAGATTGAGATAAAATAAAAAATTCTGTTTCTACTGATGCACAAATGTGGCTTTAATTGTGGCATATTACATAAAAGAGTCCATCATTATGTGGAATCTACAATCAGGTACTCCTTCAGAATATATAATGTATGGTTTCAAATAACTGAACAATGTCAGAATTTATAACATTGCATTCTATGTAATTCATTTATAGTTTACAGTTTTCCTCTACATAGCCTATTTTTGTATGGTCTAGAGAACATGCACTTCTGATTATCTACATATATGCAGATATCATAGGTAGATAGATGATAGATAGATGTAAATATAACACTATTTTATCATTACTATATATATTACATATGTATATGCATGTATGTATTTTTTCCTCTCTCAATCTATGGAAAGATGTTTTCATACAATCTTCTATTTATAGACACATAGTAGAAAGGTGGTTTGTTAGAATCTGGGACAGGGAAGAGAGAGGAATAGGAAAGGAGAGGTGTTGATTACAAAGTTTCAGTTACACTGGAGGATAAACTCAGTAATCTATTGCGCTGCATAATGACCTTATTTATAGTCACATAATTTTATGTATTTTATAATTCCATGCAAGTAAATATTACATAAATATATGCATATATTTTATGTATATAATTACTCAGATTTATACATGAAGAAACTATAAAGATAATTTTTTAAATGACTAAGCACATAAGAACTCTAAATGACAGTGGATTGCTGTAACATCCCTATATTGATATCAACATATGAGTAATTTCAAGAAGTCTTCATTTTCTCTATTTGTGCTTACATCAGTCTTTCTTTTCCTTTTTAATTCAGTTTTAGCTGACAAATAATTGTGTATATTTATGGAATAAATGTTTTACTGCATGTATACAATGTAGACAGACTCTAATTCACATATCACCTCACCAACTTATTTTTATATTAGTAATGTTAAAAAATCTCAATTGAGCCAGGCACTGGCACACCCATAATTCTAGCTACTTAGGCAGCTGTGATCTGAGAATTGGAGTTCAATTCCAGTCTGGGCAGAAAAGTCTGGGAGACTCTTATCTCCAATTAACCACCAAAAAAGTCTTGAAGTCACATAGTAGGTCAAATGGCAGAGTGACAGACTTGAGCAATAAAGCTAAAGAACAATACTTACGCCCTTGGATTCAAGCCCCAATACCAGCTCACATACACACACACATATTTTGGCATTTTTAATATATATAATACATGATCATCTGCATGGTCCAATAGACTGCTAAAATTTAGTCTTTCAGGCTGAAACTTTAATCAACATCTTTTAATCAACATATTTAATCAATATCTCTCCTTCTCCCTTCCCTCTCGGAGTCTGATAACCTTTCTACTATCTGTTTCCAAATATAGATAACTGTGTGAAGAAACATCCCATCAATTGAAGGAATATTTGAGATCCATCCATAGAAGGGAATATTACTCAAAATAGACAAAGAACTGAATTCAACTCTAAGTAAACAATTCAATTTAATATGGATACAAAAAGACATCAGCGAGAGACAGACACAGCGAGATAGAGACACAAAGAGAAGAATGGTCCACAGATTCTTCTCATTTCTCATTTTTGGTAGGCTTTATTATTTTCATCTTCAGACCATTTAATATAACATTTACTTTAAAAAGAAAGTCTATGGGATACATAATATCCCTTTTAAAAGCAGTCTTCCAAATAATTCTTGAGCTAGGAAGAGAAAGCCTAGTCTGCTCAGCTGACTGCTATAAATTTCAAATATTTTACACTATCTTAAATGCAATTTGTGATATTGTCAATGTTTGTCTTTTCTATAAACATATATTTCATCATATCATTTACTTCTTGAGCACTAAGTCAAGAGCAATTTAATTTTCTTAACACGGGCTATTTTTCAATTTTTATCTTCAAGGTGTTTTGTGTACTCATGAATCATGAAGGCCTGGCAGTAGCTTCACTACTAGTGAACATCCCTGCTTTCGTTGAATTGGGAGGATAATTTGAAAGTATTTTCACTGGAATTTGCATAACAATTTCATATGGGTAAATTGTCGTTCACATTGAAGAAGTAGACTCATGTACCTTAGGGAAAAATGAAGAGCTTTAGGTTAAGGTTTGTTCGGACAAACACTTGTTTCCTTGCACATTTCCTTTTCTACTATTCTTGCATGCTAAACATGAAGGAGATTGTATAGAATCTGAAAACTCAGATTTTTATCACTTCTAGAAAAATGAGTGTTACTTTCATTTGAAATCACTTACCGGTGCTTAACACTTAACACAGAGCTCAGTTCTTCGTGAAAACAAATAGTGAGAAATGGAATTCTAATTATAACTAGGCCATCGGGGATGAGCATCATTTGGTTTATAGATACTTATAGATCAGTATGGGTAAGATATAATTTACATAATTTTAATTTGGATTTGACAGAGTACATAAAGCAATGATCCTTGGTTACTTTGGATAATTATGGATCATAATAGTCTTGTTTATTGATATCATTTCCCTTTGCTCATGTGTAATACCAAGTAAGATACTAGAGTAAAATGGGATGGAAATACCTGTTGGCCTAGTAGGCAACCTTTTTTGGGATACCAGAGTTTATTGGAATATTGTGTGGAACACTTCTTTTCCTTACAGTTCTTTTTCAAATTTTGGAATTGACAACTCATTAAGATGTTGACATACTTAATAATTATGCCTAAAGAGGGGTTTGAATATTGATACTGCTAAATAGTTCTTTGAGGCCTTCATCTCTAGGTCTATTTAGCCAAAGCAAGCTTAGACACCTATGAGGTTGATGTTTAGTGCATCATTGATTGCAGGGACTTTTATTTCAAATGGGAATTCAAAGAGAAATACATTGTTGTTGATTTATACCAAAGTCTTAGATACAGCTAAAGACATAGCACGAAACATAGATACTGACAAGTAGAGCTAGATGTTATGCATAAGTAAGAGATACTCCTAGCAGAACTGACAGAGAGTATCAGCAGGAACATCATTCTGGCCTAAAGCCCCCAAACCCTTTTGTTCTCTTTGGAAAGCTCCAACAGAAATAAGCAAGTGTTGTAGGGATGGTTTTAAGACAAAGGAAAACTTAAGAAAGTGTGAAATATTTGTGGAAATCACTATTTGTGGGAATAAAAGTAACAGAATATTAAGTGGAATGCATTTGGAATTCAAGACAAAGAAATCTCTAGTGCAATTTGTCCCAGTACAGGTGGATAATATTATACACAAGACACAGACAAGCTAACTAAGGCAGGTAAGTTTACACTACATAATTAAAACTTATGTGTCAGGTCTGGGAATATGGCCTAGTGCTAGAGTGCTTGCCTCATATACATGAAGCCCTGGGTTCGATTCCTAAGCACCACATATATAGAATAAGCCAGAAGTGGTTCTGTGACTTAAGGGCTAGAGGGCTAACTTTGAGGAAAAAAAAAAAGCCAGGGACAGTGCTCAGGCCCTGAGTTCAAGCTCCAGGACTGGCAAAAAAAATCTTAAGTGTCTACTTGGAATGCTAGAGAAATCTTACACTCCAAATTCAATTGAGATCTTATAATCTGATGTATTTTCCATGTGGCAAAAATGGTACAACAACTATCATGAAGGTATGAATTTCCTTGTGTATTGTTAGAAAGAATAAAAAAACAAGATGAAGAAAAGTAGGAAACATTCCCACAGGCCAGGTTTCATAAGTTTTTGTTCCATTTTCAAACACTACGCTATAACTATTAAAAATGAAAGATAGCTTCATAAGTAACCATAGTTGTATATACCTCAGAATCATCTCTTTCAAATATTAATTGACATATGAAAATCCTAATTACCTCGATCTTATTCTAAAGTGGATGTTTTGCTTTAAAAGTATGGGAAATTATTCTTACAATTTTTTTTGGTGGTGACACTAGGTTTGAAGTCAAATTGCATTTGATGCTAGGCTAATGCTCTATCATTTGAATCACATGTCCATCCCTGATTTTTTCTGCTTAGTTTTGAGATAAGATCTCTTCAACTCCTCTGCCTGGGTGGGCTTTGAACTATCACTTTTGCTCTCAGTCTCCCAAGTAGCTAGGCTTACAGGTATGACCAACCAGTGCCCAGTAGAAGTTATTCTTGAAGAAAAAGCATACATTCTTATTTTTAACTACTTTACAAGGGAAAAAAAGGACAGATGGAAGTACTATGACCTAGCTAATATTCTAGTAATATAACACAGGTTTGGATGGCAAGTATGTTACCATATAGAAGAAATAATGATCAAGGGAGAGCCATGATTAGTTTACATAAAAAGAAAATTATCTCAATAATTTTCTTGTTAGCAAAACTCATGTTTCTAATTTGCCTTCTTTAGAACTTGCTGTGATACCATAAACATATTGACAAATACTGAATAAAGCACGTTTAGTAGCACCACAATATTAATATAGAACTGGAGGTATGTCTCAAGTGTGCTTAATAAGCAGTCGCTTGATTTTTTTTCCAGGTCCTGGGGCTTGAACTCAGGGCTTTGGCACTATCCCTGAGCTTCTTTTGCTCTACCACTTGAGCCACAGCACCACTTCTGGCTTTTTCTGAGTAGTGTATTGGAGACAAGAGTATCATAAACTTTCCTGCCTAGGCTGGCTTCGAACCACAATCCTCAGATTTCAGCCTCCTGAATAGCTAGTATTATAGATGTAAGCCACAAGTGCCCAGCTCAGGTACTTGATTTTTAAAAAAGTATTGTATACATTTATAATACTTAGGTTTGGAGCATTATGGAAAATGTATTCAAATTATTTTAAAAGAAGAATGGACAATTGGTTTTTTTTGCTATTTTTCCATATAGGAAATATATGTAAATGTATACATGTCTAAAAATGTATATGTATGTATATATGTAAATGTAGAAAAGCCTTCCAAAGTTAGGTCTTTATTGAAGTATGAGAAATTGGATTTCCGGAGGCCAAACAGAACCAACTGATAGTGGCTCACCATATCTAAATTGTAAAACAGTATGATTTATCAGCACTTGATTTCCTTCTAGGGAGTTGGAATCATGGTGTATTATAGATAGGAAATGGGTACATGATTATATCTTAATAAGGTCTACCATTGAAACTCTAATGAGATCTCCTGAGAGACAGAGAGAGTTTTCTAGCAAATAAATGCTGGAAAAATTAAGCATGGCCTGTATGACTTGAATAAAAAAAGACTATTGGAAGTTTATGCCGTCTTTCTTTCTTTTTTTTTTTTTTTGCCAGCCCTGGGCCTTGAACTCAGGGACTGAACACTGTCGCTGGCTTCTTTTTGCTCAAGGCTAGCACTCTGCCACTTGAGCCACAGCGCCACTTCTGGCCATTTTCGGTATATGTGGTGTTGGGGAATTGAACCCAGAGCTTCATGTATACGAGGCAAGCACTCTTGCCACTAGGCCATATTCCCAGCCCTATGCCTTACTTCTTAAACGCTTCATACAATGAGATTTCATTTTTCCTGAGTTTGCTTTTTCTTATTATTTAACTTATTTATTAATTGAGCACAATTTTTTTGACAAGGTGTTGTGCAAAAAGGGTACAGTTACATAGTAGGGAAGTGTGTACATTTCTTGTGATATCTTATGCCCTGTTTTTCTT
This sequence comes from Perognathus longimembris pacificus, assembly GCF_023159225.1. NCBI lineage: Eukaryota > Metazoa > Chordata > Mammalia > Rodentia > Heteromyidae > Perognathus > Perognathus longimembris. Next base: position 74,720,512 of record NC_063188.1, on the reverse strand, counting down.
TCCCTTCTCTAGGTCAGGTAGACATATATACAATATACAATGTATCAAGAACATATACAGTAGCCACGTGGCCAAACCCAAGAAAATTCGCCTAGAGCTTTAAATGTAATGTCGATATTAGACAATATGTCGACAGTAGTCTTATATGAATGTACATACATAGCTTTTGAGCTATTGTATTCCACTGAGAGGTTGATTTTTGACCTTTTAATGTTGAGTAGTTGTTTGGTTTCAGTTACACACTGTTGGGTCGCTGCCCCAATCCTGTGGGAAATACCATTTGATAAGCAGTTTTTGGTTTCACAGACCTGGTCTCTACTGTCTCTCCATCTCCCTTTCTTTTTTTCTTTTTTTTTTTTTTTGTTTTGGCCAGTCCTGGGCCTTGGACTCAGGGCCTGAGCACTGTCCCTGGCTTCTTCCCGCTCAAGGCTAGCACTCTGCCACTTGAGCCACAGCGCCGCTTCTGGCCGTTTTCTGTATATATGGTGCTGGGGAATCGAACCTAGGGCCTCGTGTATCCGAGGCAGGCACTCTTGCCACTAGGCTATATCCCCAGCCCCTCCGTCTCCCTTTCTTAACAGTCATATATCAGGGAGATCATGCCCCTTTGTATTCTGTGTTCTAGGCTTGTCTCACTCAACATTATTTGTTCGAGTTCTGACCATTTCCCTGCGAATAACAATATTTCACCATTCCTAATCGCTATGTAGTAGTCCATTGTGTATAGGTACCATATTTCTTGGATCCATTCATCTGTGGATGGGGCATCTGGGTTGGTTCCATATTTTGGGTATTGTGAATTGTACCGCGATAAACATGGAAGTACAAATGTCCTTTTGATATCTTGGGACTTGCTGTTTAGGATAGATGCCTAGGAGTGTATGGCTGGGTCATAGGGTAGGTCTATATTGAGCTTTTTGAGAAACCTCCATACTGTTCTCCAAAGTGGTTGTACTAATTTGCACTCCCACCAACAATGGAGAAGGGTTCCTCTTTCCCCGCACAGCCTCCAGCATTGGTTGTTGCCTGAGTTCAGAGTACAGGCCATTCTAACTGGGGTGAGGTGGTATCTCAGGGTTGTTTTTATTTGCATTTCGTTTACTACCAGGGATGTTGAGCATTTCCTCATATGTTTCTTTGCCATTTTTATTTCTTCTGTTGTGAAGTCTCTCTTTAGCTCTTTGCCCATTTCCTAATTGGTTTACTGGGCTTGGAGGGGCTTAGTTTTTTCAGTTCTCTGTAGACGACAGATATTAGGCCGTTGTCTGTGCTGTGCTGTGCTGTCTTTCTAGTTTGGTGGCTATGTCCTTAGCTGTGAAGAAACTTTTTAATTTGTAGTAGTCCCATTTGTCGAGTCTCTCCCCTATTTGTTGTGCCCCTGGGACTCTATTCAGGAAGTTTCTTCCTGTGCCTATAAGTTCTAGCGTCTTTCCTACTCTGTCCTTCAGTAGTTTCAAGGATTCAGGTCTGATATTGAGGTCCTTGATCGATTTTGAGTTGATCTTGGTGCATGGTGATAGGCTTGGATCTACTTTGAGTTTTCTGTATGTAGCTGCCCAGTTCTAACAGCACCAGTAGTTGAAGAGGCTATGTTTATTCCATTGTATGTCTTTAGCTCCTTTGTCGAATATCAGCTGACTGTAAGAGTGCAGTTTTATTTCTGGATCTTCAATTCAAATCCATTGTTCTTCCGATCTGTTTTTATACCAATACCAGGTTGTTTTTCTTATGATGGCCCTGTAGTCAAGCTTGAAGTCTGGTATTGTGATACCTCCTGCACTGCTTTTTTTTTTTTTTTGCCTAGAATTGCTTTGGCTATTCTAGGTCTTTTGCTGTACCATATGAATTTTATGGATTACTTTCTCTATTTCAGTGAAGAATGTGACTGGGATTTTGATGGAGATTGCATTGAATTTGTATAACAATTTGGGCAATATGGCCATTTTCACTATATTGATTCTTCCTACCCATGAGCATAGGAGGTCTTTCCATCTCCTTGTGTCTTCTTTGAGTTCCCTTATTAGATTTTTATTGTTCTCATTAAATAGGTCTGTCACGTCCTTGGTTAGGTTGATCCCTAGGTACTTTATTCTTTTTTGGGCTACTGTAAATGGAATCGTTTCCATAATTTCAATTTCTGTTTGTATATTGCTGGTGTACAGAAAAGCTGCTGACTTTTGTGGATTGATTTTGTATCCTGCTACTTTTCCAAAATGGTTTATTAGGTATAGGAGTTTGGGGACTGAGTTTTTTGGGTCCTTCAGATATAAGATCATGTCGTCTGCAAATAGGGATAACTTGATTTCTTCCTTTCCGATGTGGATCCCTATGATGTCCTCCTCTTGCCTTATTGCTATGGCTAGGGATTCCAGCACTATGTTGAAATGAAGTGGGGAGAGTGGTCATCCTTGTCTTCTTCCTGAGTTTAGGGGGAATGATTTAAATTTCTCTCCATTTACTATGATGTTAGCAGTTGGTCTGTTGTATATGGATTTTATTGTTTTGAGGAATTTTCCATTTATTCCTGTTTTCTCCAAAGCTTTTAATAAGTATGGATGTTGTATTTTGTCAAAGGCTTTTTGGGCATCGACTGAGATAACAATGTGATTCTTGATTTTAGTTCTGTTGATGTGGTGAATTATGTTTATTGATTTATGGATGTTGAACCGTGCTTGTGACTATGGGATGAAGCCTACTCGGTCATGATATATAATTTTCTTGATCAGTTTCTGGATATTGTTAGCTAATATTTTATTGAGGAGCTTTGTGTCTGTGTTCATTAGTGATATTGTTCTGTAGTTCTCTTTTTTTGTTGGGTCTTTGCCTGGTTTGGGAATGAGCATAATATTAGCTTCATAGAATGAGTTTGGGATTTCTCCCTCTGTTTCTATTTCACGGAAGAGTTTGAGGAGTATTGGTATTAGCTCCTCACTAACGGTTTTATAGAATTCATTGTTGAATCCATCTGGACCTAGGCTTTTCTTTGTTAGGAGGTTCCTGATTTCCCCCTGTATCTCACTGTAAGTTATTGGTTTATTTAGTTGATTTATTTCTTCTTGGTTCAGTTTGGGCAGTTTATACTTCTCTAAGAATTGATCCATTTCTGTAAAATTGTTTTTTAGTGAGTAGAGGTTCTGGAAGTAGTTCCTTATGATTGTTTGAATGTCGTGTGTGTTTGTTGTAATTTTTCTGGTGAAGTCCCTGATTTTACATATATGAGTCTCTTCTCTTCTTTGTTTTGTAAGTCTTGCAAGGGGTCTGTCAATTTTATTTATTTTCTCAAAGAACCAGCTTTTAGTCTTATTTATTTGTTGAATGGTCTTTCTAATTTCAATCAGATTTATCTCTTGTTTAATCTTTGTGATCTCTCTCCTCCTAGTCATTTTAGATTCGATCATTTCTTGTTTCTCCAGTTGTTTTAGTTTCATTGTGAAATTATTGACCTGCTCTGCTTCCATTCTTTTCATGTTAGTGCTGAGGGCAATGATCTTGCCCCTCAGTACTGCCTTGACTGTGTCCCATAGGTTTTTTGTGATGTACTTTCTTTGTCATTGTGGCTTATGAATTTGTTGATTTCATCTTTAATTTGATCTGTGGCCCAAGTGTTGGATAACATTGTAGGGATTAGCCTCCAAGAATGTCTATAGCCTCTGTGGTAACCATTGTTATTGAGGGTTACCTTTAATCCATCGTGATCAGATATAATACATGGGATGACGTCAATACTTTTGTATTTGCTGAGGTTCTTTGTGTGGGCTAGGACATGGTCTATTTTGGAGTATGATCCATGGGCTGCTAAGAAGGTGTTTTGGGTCTCTCTAGTGTGGTAGATTCTGTATGGATCTGTCAGGTCCATTTGGGATATGGTGTTACCTAGTTCATCAGCTCCCTTGCTGATCCTCTGGGTGTTGGATCTGTCTCGGAGAGAGTGGGATATTAAAGTCTCCCACTATAATTGTGTTTGCATCTATCTTGTTCTGTAATTTTGTGAGAATTTGCTTGACATATGTAGGGCCTCTTTTGTACGGTGAGTATACATTTATCACCGTGATGTCTTGATTCTGGATTTTTCTTTGTATTTAAAATGTAGTGTCCTTCTTTGTCTTTTTTAGTTGATTTTAATGAAAAGTCCAGCTTGTCTGAGATCAGGATGGCTACACCTGCCATTTTGGTAGGTGCGTTTGCTTGGAAGATCTAGCTCCATCCTTTCATTCGGAGCCTGTTTTTGTCCCTTGCTGTAAGGTGGTTCTCTTGTAGACAACAGATGCCAACTTTTTGTTTGCGGATACATTCTGCCAGTCTGCTCCTCTTTATCGGAGAGTTTATACTTTTATATTCAAAGAGATCAAGGATAAGAGTGTTTTTTCTCTTTCCATTGTCTTGTTGGGCTGTTTTTTCCTCTTTTTTTTTCTTGTCTTTAGTGAGCTGCTCTTTCTGTTTCTGTTTCTGTCTGTGTGTCCTGTACGATCCCTGTTGGGTGGAATTCCTCTCTTAGAATTCGCTGTAGGGCTGACTTTTTATTCACATACTCCTTTAGATCCTCTTTGCGATGGAAAGATCTGGTTTTCCCTTCGAATGTGAACTCCAGTTTCGCTGGATATTTAATCCTAGGTTGTGTATTGTTGGCGTGTAGAACTTGGATGGTGTTCTTTCACTCACTTCGCGCTTGGTAGGTTTGTGTGGAGAGGTCTGCTGTTATTCAGATCCTCTTTCCATTGTAGAAAATTTCTTTCTTCATTTTGGCTGCATTCAGAATTTGCTCTTTATTCTTGAGATCTGAAGTTTTGAATATTATGTGCTTTTGGGTGGCTTTTCTGGGGTCTGGCCTGCCAGGTGTCCTATAGGATTCGATTACCGGGATGGGGTCCCTTGGGAGATTGGGGAAGTTTTCTGCAATAACTTTATTGAAAATATGATGAAGCCCTCTACTCTGGTATTTGGCTCCTTCTTCTATTCCAATTATGCGCAGATTATATCTCTTGTCTTTGTCCATTAGTTCCTGGATTAGTCTGCCCTGAAGCTTCACCATTTCTTGGGGTGTGGTAATTTTCTAGTTGTTGTCGGCTGCTTCATCATCCAAGAGAGAGATTCTGGATTCCATATGGTCAATTCTTTGTGCTGTGGATTCAGTTGCGGAGTTTATGGATGTCAGAGAGCTATTTATGGTTGTCAGATCAGCTCTGACCATGGAAATTTCTTCCTTTAAAGAGTTGTATTTTAAATCTATTTTTTCATGTATTTCACTTCTCAGGATGTTAAGGTCTTCTTTGACGGAGGTTTGCATTGTAACCATTTTTGCTTCCATTTCTTTCTTGGCTTCCTGGATGTCCTTCAAGACTTCCACTCTAATCTCCTGGAATTGTTTTCTGATTTTGTTTCTGACGCTTTCCATCATTTCTGTTAACATGGCCTCATTTGCTTTTTTATTCTCCATCTCCTCTTCAGTCGTGCTGCTTTTTGAAGCTGACGAGTTGTCTTGCCCTTTGATGAACTGTGTTATATTTCTTTGTGATTTGCACATCTGGAGATCTGTGGGTGGCTTCCCTGGTTTGGCTTTGTGCTGGTTCCCGCTGGTCTGTCAGTGGGAGCCTTGTGTCCTGGTGTCCTGGCTCTGGGTTTGGGTTTGGCTGTTGAATCTTGCTTCCCAATGGGTGAGTGTGACCTTCTCAGTTATTGCTGAGGTGGTCACTCTCCCTGCACTTGGGGGCTGGTAGGTTCTGTGTCTTTCTCTGCGGGAAAGTGTCCTGCCACTGTGTTGTGCTGAACCTAGCGTGACCCTGGTGGGGGTTTGTTTGTCGCTAATTCAGCGTGGCGTAGAGGCTTATCTCTTCTTTGGTTCTTTTTTCCACTCTGTATCTTGGTCAGAGGAGCTCACCTCTCAGGCAGTTCGTCTTCCTATGTGGACTGTTCAGGGGCCGGTGTTGTTGGGGTGTGGCCCACCCACTTGTGCGAAATGCACCAAACTGAGTGGGCATGGGCCGATGGAGAGCTCTGCCCTCCTGTGTAGGTGCGCCTACCAGAGCAGGTGCTGCCGCTGTGGCCCTGCCCACCTGAGCGGGGTACGCCTACCAGAGCGGGCACTGTTGACGGGGGCCCTGCACAGCTGTGCGCTGTGTGCCCACTACGACAGGGGCTTCTGCTATGGCCCCGTCCACCTGAGCGGGGTACGCCTACCAGAGCGAGCCCTGGGTTGTTGGGTTTTGCTGCTCCCGCCTGCGAGTCCACTGTGGGGGTGGTATGTGTGGGGCCCAGTGGGATCAACTGTCCAGGCGTGGGTTAGCGCCCTCAGACTGCGCCTCCGCCGTGAGGGGGGGCCTGATGAGGCCCTGGTGTCCCTGCTGTGCTGGTATTGCCCACCAGCACCTGTGATTTTAGTTGTAAAAGTCCGCAAGGTCCAGGCACTTCGGTTGGGGCTTGCACACCCGGCCATCCCCCGGCTCCTGTTGGGAAGGGGACAGGGCTGGTTTGGCCAGTTCCGGCTCCTGGGCAGCCTTGCGGCTGCTCCGCCCTTCCCCTGCTAAACTCCTGTGACTTCCCAGAGCCTGATGGGGCCTTGCCGCCTGATTTGGGGATTCTTTGTTCCCTTGGGGTGGTGAGGGGAGGGAGGGAGATCTAGCTTCTTTGTAGGGTTTGGGTCTCTGATAGCTGGTCTCCCGTTGGGCGACGGAGTAATGGGGGACTCACTGGTCCTGGATTGTGTGTGTCCCGAGCTGCCGTTGGTCCTTTGGGTGTGGGAAAAGGTCGTGGTGGCATCCCCGGCTCTCCCCTTCTGCACCGCTGGGTTCCCCAGCCACTTACGTCTGTTCCCGGTGTGGACCCGAACTTCCCATCGCCGCCGTTGCCATGTGTCTTGTTCCATGCTCTCCCTGGGGTCCGTGGAGTCCCGCTGTCTGGACTCTGTGCTCCCGATGTGAGTTTTCAGCAGTCGGTCTGCTGATAGCTCGATCCCCTTTCCTAGCCTGGCCCTGTTCGGGCCAAGGTCGGCTGGTGGGAGGAGGGCGCCCCTTAGATTCTCCGGCTCTGTGTAGGTTTTTGGCTCTTCTTTTTTGCTCCTTTTTGTTTTCCTGCGTTTCTCCACTGCTTCTGGCTGCTGGTTTTACTGGGTTCTTGATGGGGTGTTAGGTGCTGGAGTTCCCAGCTCGCTATTCATTTGGAGTGAGTCAGGGTGCCTCCCTACTGTGGTGGCGCCATCTTCCCTCTCCTCTTGAGTTTGCTTTTAACCTATTACTGTAATAAATCTTAGTTTTGAGAACAACCCTGTGTTCAGTCCTGTGATTGCTCCTTCTTAGTCACTGAATTTCTCACCCTCCCCCAAAAAAATCCTATGAATAAACATATTTATGGAAATTTCACTAATTTATAAGATGTATTTGGCTAGCTGTCATGACAACATAAATAGTACAGTCCTGCATTGAAGACTACAGTTGGGTGCCAATGGTTTATGCCTGTAATCCTAACTACATGGTAGGCTAAGATCTGAGGATTTTGGTTTGAAGCCAGCCTAGGCAGGGAAGTCTCTGAGACTATTATCTCCAGTTATCCACCAAAAAGCCAGAAATAGAGCTGTGGCTTCAAGTAAAAGAGCGCCAGTCTTGAGTAGAAAATCCAAGTGAGAGCTTAAGTCCTAAATTCAAACCCCAGTCCTCCAGTACTAGCATTTAAAAAGTACTAAGACACTAAAGTTTTATATCATATTAATTACATTAAATTTATTTTGCTTTATGTATTAACACTAAACAAAGTCAAAAATAATAAGTTATAACCAAACAAAAACAAAACAGTAAAAGCAAAGTAGGTCTTAGTGTTGTGGCTTAGCTACTAAGTATCCCTTTAAAAGGATTATATATTGAAGAGTTTGCTTCCCTGGGTGGTGTAAATGATTGAATCATGAGTTCATAACTGCATAGGATATTCCAGAGGTAAGAATTTATTAGGATTCTCGTTAAAGTCAGTGGAGATATAATTTTGACAAGTTTCTCTCATTCTTTTCTTTTTTTTTTACTATTTTTTTAAAATTTTTATTATCAAACTGATGTACAGAGAGGTTACAGTTTCATACATTAGGCATTGGATACATTTCTTGTACTGTTTGTTACCTCATCCCTCATTCCCCCCTCCCCGCTCACCCTTTCCCTTCCCCCCCATGAGTTCTTCAGTTCATTTACACCAAAAAGTTTTGCAAGTATTGCTTTTGTAGTTGTTTAACTTTTTTTAACCTGTATCTCTGGATTTTGGTTTTCCCTTTCAAAATCCTAGTTCTAATAGCAGTATACATGGTTTCCAATATACTCAGATAAGATACAAAGATAGTGTAGGTACAACCACAGGAAGGGGATACAAGAAGATCATCAATAATAGAAGGTACAATTACACATAGCATGTTGAAAGTAGTTACAACAGTGATATATCAATTGTTTCCATAACATGGAGTTCATTTCACTAAATATCATCTTATGTGTTCATAAGGTTATAGTTATTGGGCTCTTGTGATCCTCTGCTGTGACTTGCCTAAACCTGTGCTAATTATTCCCTATGAGGGAGACCATAGAGTCCATGTTTCTTTGGGTCTGGCTCACTTCACTTAGTATAATTTTTTCCAAGTCCTTCCATTTCCTCACAAATGGGGCAATGTCATTCTTTCTGATGGAGGCATAAAATTCGATTGTGTATATGTACCACATTTTCCTGATCCATTTGTCTACTGAAGGGCATGTAGGTTGGTTTCAGATTATCGCTATGACAAATTGTTCTGCGATGAACATTGTTGTGCTGGTGGTTTTAGTGTGTTCTTGTTTGTGGTCTTTTGGATAGATACCCAAATGTGGGGCTGCTGGGTCATAGGGGAGCTCTATGTTTAGCATCTGAGGAATCTCCATACTGCTTTCCAGAGTGGCAGAACCAGTTTACATTCCCACCAACAATAAAGTAGGGTTCCCTTTTGGCCACATCCCCTCCAACAATAGTTATTGTTAGTTTTCTTGATATAGGACATTCTTACTGGGGTGAGATGGAATCTCAATGTTGTTTTGATTTGCATTTCTTTTATGGCCAGAGATGTAGAACACTTTTTCATATGTCTCTTGGCCATTCTCATTTCCTCGTCAGAGAAGTCTCTTTGTAAGTCTTTAGCCCACTTGATGAGGGGGCTATTGGTTCTTTGCGGTTTTGATTTGGAGGAGTGTAATTTTTTTAGTTCTGCATATATTTTACATATGAGGTCTTTGTCCCTTGTATGGACTGTAAAGATCTTTTCCTAATCTGTGGGCTTTGTTTATCTTGTGAGCTATGTCCTTTGCCCTACAGAAGCTCTGCAGTTTGATGCAGTCCCATTTGTCTATCCTTTCTTTGATTTGTAGCCTTTCTGGTTCTTTGTTAAGGAAGTTCCGTCCTGTTCCAAGGAGCCCAAGAGTTTCTCCTACTCCTTCTTTTAGTGTTTTCAGGGTATCTGTTTTGATTTCGAGGTTTCTGATCCATTTGGAATTGATTTTGTTGTGGGTGATATATAAGGATATAGTTTTAGTTTGTTGCATGTGTTGAACCAGTTTTGCCAGCACCATTTGTTAAAGTAGCTATCTTTCTTCCAGACTATTTTTTTAGCTTTTTTATCAAAGATTAAGTAGGCGTAGTTCTGTGGGTTCATTTCTGGGTCTTCAATTCTGTTCCATTGGTCTTCAGGCCTGTTCTGGTGCCAATACCAAGCTGTTTTTATTATTATAGCTTTATAATAGAGCTTGAAGTTGGCTATTGTAATTCTTCCAGCACTGTTCTTTCTGCTTAGGATTGTTTTTGCTACTCTGGGTCTTTTATTGTTCCATAGGAATTTCTGGAATGCTTCCTCTAGTTCATTAAAAAATGGTGTTGGGATATTAATGGGTATTGCATTGAATTTGTAGATAGCCTTTGGCAATATTGCCATTTTGATTATATTAATTCTCCCAATCCAGGAGCATGGGAGGTTTTTCCATTTGCTTAGTTCTGCCTTAATTTCGTTTTTCATATTTTTAAAGTTCTCATCATAAAGGACTTTCACTTCTTTGATTAAGGCTATTCCTAGGTATATTATGTTTTTTGAGGCTATTGCAAAAGGTGTTGCTTTCCTGATTTCAGCGTTTTCGTCCGGGTCATTAGCATATACATGTGTCATTGATTTTTGAGGGTTTATTTTATATCCTGCAACTTTGCCAAAGTTTTGGATCAGCTCTAGTAGCTTGGGGGTAGAGTCTATGGGGTTCTTTAGGTATAGGATCATGTCATCTGCGAAGAGAGAAAGTATAACTTCATCTTTTCCAATTTGGATCCCCTTTTTATTTTCTTCTTACCTAATTGCTCTGGCTAGCAATTCTAGTACTATGTTGAAAAGGAGGGGAGAGAAAGGACATCCCTGTCTTGTTTCTGTTTTTAAAGGGAATGGTTTTATTTTTTCATCATTTAGAGTTATACTTGCTGTTGGTTTGTCATAAACTGCCTTGTTTATATTCAGGAATGTTCCCTGGAATCCCAGTTTTTCCAGGGCTTTTAGCATAAATGAGTGCTCGATTTTATCAAACGCTTTTTCCACATCCAGTGATATAACCATGTGGTTCTTTACCTTGCTGTGGTTGATGTGCTGGATTACATAAATTGACTTGCATATATTGAACCACCTTTGCATCCCTGGGATGAATCCAGTTTGATTGTGTTGTATGATTTTTCTGATGACCTGTTGAAGTCAATTAGCCAGAATTTTGCTGAGAATTTTTGCATCAATGTTCATCAGGGAAATCAGTCTATAGTTCTTTTTCCGTGATGAGTCCCTGCCTTGTTTGGGGATGAGGGTTATACTGGCTTCATACAATGTGTCTGGTAGTAAACCTTCTCTTTAAATTTCATTGAAGATTTTGAGAAATATTGGTGTGAGTTCTGTTTTGAATGCCTTGTAGAATTCTGCTGTGAATCCGTCTGGACCTGGGCTTTTCTTGGATGGGAGATCACTTATTGCTACTTCTATTTCAATGCTGTACATGGGTCTGTTTAAAAGGTTTAAACCTTCATGGTGGAGTTTGGGGATACCAATTTTTTCTAGGAAATCATCCATTTCTTCCAAGTTCTCAATTTGTTGGCATAAAGGTTTGCAAAATAGTCCCCTTTTGTGTTCTGAATTTTGGTTGTTTCTGTGGTGATGTTACCTGTTTCATCTCTTATCTTGTTTATTTGAGTGTGCTGCCTTAGTTTTTTGGTCAGGTTTGCTAGGGGTCTGTCTATGTTTTTTATTTTTTCAAAGAACCAACTCTTTGTTTTGTTGATTCTTTCGATGGTTTTTTTTTCATCTCTAATTGATTTAATTCTGATTTGATTTTAATTATTTGCTTCCAACTATTGACTTGGGGTTTGGTTTGTTGTTCTTTTTCAAGGAAATTAAGGTGTTTCCTTAAATTATTGAATTGCTGTTTCTACAGTTTGTTGGTGTATGTACTCAGAGACATAAACTTTCCTCTGAGTACTGCCTTTGCTGTGTCCCAAAGGAGCTGGTACTTTGTATCCTCATCTTGGTTGAATTCCATAAACATTGAATTTCTGTTTTAATTTCTTCAATGACCCTCTGATGGTTCAGCAGTATGTTGTTTAGTCTCCATGAATTGTAGGATTTTCTGTGGTGGCTGTTTGAGTTGAGCTCTAATTTTATTCCATTGTTGTCTGAGAGAATGCAGGGAATGGCTTTGAAACTTCTGAATTTGTGCAGATTTTCTTTGTGCCCTAAAATGTGATATATTTTGGAGAATGTTCCATGTGCTGCTGAAAGGAATGTGTATTCTGTTGTTGCTGGATGGAATATTCTGTAGATGTCGTTTAAGTCTAGTTGGTCTATGCAGTTGTTTAGTTCTGTGGTGTCTTTGTTCTGTTTTTGGCGTGTTGATCTGTCCAGAGGAGATAGTGGAGTGTTAAAAGTCCCCCGCTATCAATGTGTTTGGGTCTATGTGTGTTTTTAGAGTCAGTAGTGTTTGTTTGATGAAGTTAGGTGCTCCTGTATTTGTTGTGTAGATATTTAGGATGGTTATATCCTCCTTTGGGAGAGATCCCTTTATTAGGATGTAGTAACCTTCTTTGTGTCTTCTTACCATTTTTAATTTGAAGTCAATTTTATCTGATACAAGGATGGCAACGCCTGCCTGCTTATGGGGGCCATTTGCTTGATAGATTTTATTCCAGCCTTTCACTTTTAGAAGATGTTTACTTTTCCTGGATAGATGTGTCTCTTGGAGGCAGCAGAAAGATGGATCTTGATTTTTTATCCAACTTAGGATCCTATGTCGTTTGATTGGAGAATTAAGTCCATTAATGTTGAGATTTAGGATAGAGATATGATTGTTCGTTACTTTCATTATATCTGTCTTGTTTCCCTTTTTTTTTTTTTGCCGGTCCTGGACCTTGGACTCAGGGCCTGAGCACTGTCCCTGGCTTCTTCCCACTCAAGGCTAGCACTCTGCCACTTGAGCCACAGAGCCTCTTCTGGCCATTTTCTATATATGTGGTGCTGGGGAATCGAACCCAGGGCTTCATGTATACGAGACAAGCGCTCTTGCCACTAGGCCATATTCCCAGCCCCTATATCTGTCTTATTAAAAGCCGTGTCTTCCCATTTCTTCATCGACTGTTCTGGTTTTCTATTTATGGTTCATTTCTCTGTCAGTATTGGGGTCTTGATTATTTTCCCTGTATAGTACATCTTTGAGGATTTTCTGTAAAGCTGGTATGGTGGAGATATATTGTTTCAGTTTTTCCTTACTGTGGAAGACTTTTATTTGACCTTCCGCTATGAATGAGAGTTTACCTGGGTACACTATTCTTGGTTGGTAGTTATTTTTATTTAGGGTTTGGTATACCTCGTTCCAGGCTCTCCTTGTTTTCATCGTCTCTGCTGAGAAGTCTGGCATATTTCTGATTACTTTTCCTTTATATGTAATTTTTTTCTTCTCCCTAACTGCTTTAAGCACTCTTTCCTTGGACTCTATTTATCCTGTTTCAATAACAATGTGTTGTGGGATGTCCTATTCTGATCTGGTTGGTTTGAGGTTCTAAATGCTTCTTTTATCTGTATAGGCCTATCCTTCTGGATATTTGGGAAGTTCTTGGCTAATATTCTGTTAAATAAGTTGCCTTTTCCATTAACTTCTTTTTCCAGATTTTCCATACCTATTATCCTTAAATTGGGCTTCCTGATTGTTTCTTGGAGCTCCTGGACTGATCTGTTTTGTCATTTGGATTGGGTTTTTATTGATTTTTGTTCTTTCTCCATAGATTCTGGGGAATCTTCAGCTCCTTAGATTCGATCCTCTGCTTCAGTTAGTCGGGACTGTAGGCTAGCTACTTGATTTCGAATCTATTTTCCTTCTGAACGGTCTTTCCTGATGATTTCCTTGTCATCTTAGGTCCTTCATGGACTTCTTTACTTCCTTAACTTCATTAATTTGGTTTTGAGTGCTGTCTCTCAAATCTTTTAGCTGGCTAGCTATCTTTTCATTTGACTCTTGAATTTCGTTTATCTTTCTATTTGTCGAGGGCATGAAATCGCCTATTACTTTATGGAAGGATTGCTGTATTGATTCAAACTTTTCATTTATCATGTTTATCAGGAGACTTTTTAAAGCATTTTGAGGGTTCTCGTCTATGTCTTTGATTGACTGCTCTTCTTCCTGCTTGTTTTGAGTGGGAGATAAGACTCCATTGCTTGCCATCTTTCTTGTGTTTCTTCTGCCCATTTGGATTGGGAATGCCAATCTACAAGCACCTGTGAGCACCATTTAAGACCCAAAGCAGACCTTACCAAGCCCTGTTGTGTAAATCTTAGAATTTCACAATTATGTACAGATACCTTGTATACCTGTATATAAAATTAGATTTGGTGTTCCTAAAGAACACAATTTCAATATAACAACTGGTCCTGAGCCCTGTATTCAGTAGTTGCTTATTTATTGTTACAATCCTATGAGCAATTCTTGTTTTACATTAAGTTCTTTTTGGACTGGCTTTCTCTATGAACCCCTTTGATTCACTCAGATTAAGCAGGGATACCCTCTATCCATTAACCAGGAGTTAGTGGAATCTGCAGGTCATGGAAGTAAGTCAGGAGGGTAGGTTAGAGGTAGTAAAGAGAGTTGATTAAAATGTATGGGGGTGGCGGTGATGGTTTTGGTTTAGTTTCAGTGACGTGGAAATATGGAGAAGAGTGGAATCAGTAGAAAGAACAAGGTTAAAATGATAGGCAATGGAGAGTTAGCAGAAAAGAGTGGGGGTGTTATTCATAGGAAAGTAATTTTTAAAGAAAGAGAATGCAAAGAGAGAAATAAAGAAAAAATACTGGAAGACAGATGCACAAAACAGAGAAAAACTGTAAAAAAAAAAAAAACAAAACAAAAAAAAAAAACCAGAAAATGACAGAAACCAGAAAAGAGAAACCAAGAAAAAAAAACTTGATATAACAACCAGGTAAAAATGGAGAACAACAACAACAAAAAAAAACAACAACGACCTTTCAGAAGTGAAAAAAAATAAAAATAAATAAAAAACTTAAAAAAATGTTTGAGAAAAAAATGGAGTCTTCCTTGTTTTTGTGGGCTTTCTACAGTCTCTGGTTTCCTTGTGATGGTCTGCAGTTTATTTTGCTGCTTGGCTGGTTTGCCATGCTTTCAGTTCCCAGCGGGTGGATCTGTTCTGACTCTCCCCGCCCTGTTAGTGAAACCCTGGGTCTCTATATTTGACACAGCTTGCAGGTAAGACTTGGGCATCCACTGTAGATGGGGCAAGTGAACAGTCTCGGGAACCAAGGCTCCTCTTGTCTGCTGTGGGGCCACTGCCTTTAACACCTGGCTTTGAATAGGCTGTTGACTCAGCAGGGTGGGGCGCCTCTGGCCTGGTTTACCTGGCTGAGAGTTGCTTGCCTGGGAGAGGTTCCTCCCTCCTGGGAAGGGTGGCCTCCTGGGCAGAGCTGGCTATGGAATTCAGCTCTGTTTTGGCCTGGGAATTGGGCTTTCTCTGTGACGGGACCATTTATCTGTCTCGGGAACTGTTTGTTCTCCCCTCTGGTTGTTCCGTGCTGCCAGTAGCTGCTTGCCACTTTTAATTTAGAAATTCCGGCAGGCAGGGCAGTGCACCGCTGGCTGAGCCACGGCCCAGGACTAGCCTCTCACCTGGGCAGGTGTCGTTCTCCTGGGTAGAGCTGGCTCTCACTGGTCCCTCTTGCCCTTTTCAAAAATGGCCACTTTGGCCTTGCTTTCCCCAGTCATGCTTTAGTTCCAGTCTGGTCTGACCCTATGCCAGTGTGAAAGATGGCGCTTTGCTCTGGTGGTGGGGGAAGGGCTACCTCTCAGAAGCTACTCTGTGGGCGTGAGTGAGAATGTCTTTCGTGGGGTACTCACACTTTCTCTGTGATTTCAGCCCTCCTGTGCTCAGCCTGCGATCTGCGTCTGTCTGCCGCCTTCTGGAGGATTTCTCCCTGGTCGCCGCGGTGTGCTTTTGCTGCATGGAGTGCGGGGAACTGTGCTGGCACCGGCACTGGCATGGAGGCAGGTCACTGCCCAGAGCTCAAATCTGTGTTTTCAGACCAGCAAAGTCGATTTTTCCTTCCTGGCCAGAATCCATGTACTGTTATAACTTACTTGGGCTGTCTTTCTAGGAGTGGGAGTTTTCTGGGGTGGGAAAACTGCGATGGCGGAGGGAGCCTATCTAGGGCTCTCCTGCTCCTCCACCATCTTCGTTTCTCATATTCTTTGTCCCTTCCTTTCCCTTGGCTCCATGCCTCCGTCTCCAAGAATATGAAGAGCTTTGTTCCCATTCTTTCTCTGCCATGAATGTTATAATTTACCACAACTTAGAAACAATTCATCCAGCTGATCGTGAACTGCAACCTCTGAAACACTGACCCTAATTGAACCTTGTCTCATTGAAATTGCATCTCTTAGATATTTGTCACACTGTTGGATGTCTGACTAATGTAGAAAACTAATATTAACGAAACTAGGTTGCTGTTATAATTTTACCTGATGGCATCATTCAGAAGCAATTGAATCTGGTTTATTCCTGGATACTGGGAAGTTTGGAGGATTCAGGCTGAAAACAATTTAGAATGCTTTGACTGGAGCTTACTGATAAATCTGGATCAGATTGCCAAGGGGACTATAAGGTAGTAAAGATTGTGCTCATGAGATTTCAGATAAAAACAAGAATTCTACTGGGAATTGGAGAAAGGCTATTCCTGTTGAATTCTGGAAAATAGTAGAGATGATTGATCGATTGATCGATAGATAGATAGATAGATAGATAGGAGATAGGTGCCACTCCTGGAGCTTCAATTCATGAAATAGGTACTCTCCCTGAACTTTTTTCTCAAGGGTAGTATTCCACTATTTGAGCCACAGCTCCACTTTGGGCTTTTTGGTGATTAATTGGAGATAAGAGTCTCACAGACTTTCATTCCTGGGTCAAAAGTCTGAGATTCTCAGAGCTCAGCCTTCTGAGTTACTAGGGTTACAGATGACCTTAAAAACTTTTCTATATTTTGCTTTTGTCATAAGACTTTGCTTGAGGCTAAGTTTGTGTAACATAGACTAATTAACCAGACTAAGGTTATTTCAAGACAGTATAATATTCACTCTTTAGCATGGATATTGCTAGCTGCTTTTAGCCAGATTAACAGCAAGAATTGGGAGCTACATAAAGAGAAGAAAGATTTAGAATGCTTTCAGTTTGAGCAGAAAAGAAGCAGTGTAAAGTTTGGACAAGAGCTATGGGATTGCTAAAGAGATTATCACCATTAAAAACAAGCCAACTACTTTGTGTTTGGTAAAATAGGAAAGAGATCTTTAGAGCATGTCAGAAATTGGACAGTGAACTCATGAAAGATTCAGTTTGGGCTATGTAGTATAGTTTGAAGCAGGTATTGTGATATGTCCAGTTATGCTCACTTTGTTCTAAATTGCGTTGAATATTTAGAGTAATTTATGTTTCTACAAGCATTTTAGCATTACATTTTTCTTCTAGTTCATCGAAGAATGCAACTGGATTTTTGTGGGGATTTCAGTAAATCAGTAGAATGCTTTGGATGTTATGGACCTTTCCGCAATATGAATTCTTATCCATGAACATAGCTCTAACTTCTGGAGTCTTCAACTTATTTCTTCATTGTTTTCAGTTTTCTTTGTAGAGCTTTCTTTACCTCTTTGGTTAGATTTCTTATTGGATATTTGATTTTTAATGATCATTGTAAATTGAATTGTTTCCCTGATTTTATTCCCAGTGAGTTTGTAATTACTCAACAAGGAGAAAGCAGATCACAGTGCCAACAAAATAAAAATAAACCAAATTTTTAAATAGTAATAAAGAATTACACACAATCATGAAATCCCAAATATAGACACATAAATGATCTAAAATTGCATGGATGTATTAGGAAGTGGAAAGTAATATAAAATCAGTAGTTATTAGTAAATGGGTAGACTGTTTATTTGTTTTTTTTTTATTTTTTGCCAGTCCTGGGACTTGAACTCAGGGTCTGAGCAGTGTCCCTGGCTTCTTTTTGCTCAAGGCTATCACTCTGCCACTTGAGCCACAGTGCCACTTCCGGCTCTTTCTATATATGTGGTGCTGAGGAATCAAACCCAGGGCTTCATGTATACGAGGCAAGCACTTTTACCACTAGGCCATCTTCCCAACCCTGAACGGGTATACTGTAAAAGAAAAAAGTAATATAAGAATGAAAGGGAAAATATATGGAATTCAGGTATGAAAAGTACAGTGAGGAAAAACAAAGTAATAAGATAGACAGCAGTAAATAGACCAGTCTTCCTCAGAAGATTAAGGAGACACTTCACTTTTTTCCCCCCAAGCTCCTTGTTTTGAAGTTCAGCAGATGTGTAATTTTCTCTTTTATATTCAAATAGATCAAATTATAAAGGGGTAGGAGTCACTTTACACTTGCCCTTTCAAAATTAATCAGAGCCAGGGGATCAAGAGATAGTAGCTTCTCCATCTAATGTCCATACCTGAGTATAAGAACTAGTCAAATTAGCCAAGTAATCCAATTTTTAATTTTCTGCCCTAAACTCTTCCTTTTTCTTAATATTTTTTATTGTCCAGTCCCTTCTTCATGAGACTTCTTCCAGGCTCCATTCAAGGATTGGCATCCACCACCAAATGACAGCTGCTGCTGGCCTTGTCCCTGAAGGGCCATATTTCTGCCCTTTACCCTTAATGTTGATGCCCCTTGCCAACAGGAAGCAGCTAGAGAGTCTTTGGCCTTTTTTATAATTATAAAAGGCTGGAATGTAAGGTCCACCCTGGGAAGCCTCCATGCCGATGCCCCACACCTGGTTAAGTCTCCACCCAGTTACCTGGGTTACTGGCATACCTGGAGGCAGTTACTTCCCCCTTCTCTGAGGTCACATCCTAATCCACCTGGCCACACCTCCCTGCCCCTGCCCTGGATAAGGCCCGGCGGCAGGGGGGGGGGTGGGTCTCCCCTTCTCTGTGGCTGCCACACATCACCTTGGCAACAGGCTAGCAGTTTGGGAATTTTTCTCTCCTCCCTGAATACCACGTGGTATTCTCCTTAATGGGCTACCTACTTTAATAAACCTTACATGTACCTATAGGAAGAGTTAATTTGGATGAAAAAAATGGTCACTCTTCTTATCTCAGAACGCTACAGCAAGTTTCCATCTTAAAGGGGGCCCACTCAGGTTGAGCTTTTCTGGGGACTTAAAAACAATGAACAAGTAGAGTTCTGGGAGAGTGTCTGGGTAGGAGATGGCCACAAGAAGGAGTCATGGAGAATGGAAAAGTGTGATGTGTTTCCTGTTGAGACGCTTAAACTTCTAGAATGTGCCTATAAATCTACAAGTAAATACACTGAAAGATTTTTTAAAAATACACTGGGGCATGATAAATTATATGAGTGTCTAGAGGCGAAAGGAGGATATGAGTAGGAGTGGATCACAAAGGCTCAATAGCTATGTGCATATGATCATATAAAATAATATTTAATGAAATGGACTCCAAGAAAAGGAAATAAGAGAGTTTTTGTTGTTGCTGCTGTTTTTGTTGTCTTTTCCTTTTGTCTTGTTTGTCAGTTTTTTTGTCATTGGGAGGACGATGGGGGAGGGCACAGAAAAGGTAGGACAAAAGGTGAACAAATATAGCAGTGGAACTCACTAGACACCTCTCAGGAAATGAACTGCACATCTTGTGGGGGAGGATGGGAGTAAAAGATTGGGAGAGAGCTAGGGAAGAGAAGATATAATTTAAAAATAAATGTACTCATTATATGACTCATGTAATTGTGACCCCTCTGTATATCACTTCTACAATAATAAAACATATTTTTTTTAATTGCCAGAACTTCAAGCAATGGAGGGCAAGGTGGGCATAGTACACATAGCCTCTAATAAGGAGCCAAGTCACAACACCTGAGAGTCACAATGGAAGCAAAGCCCTGAGCCTGGACTTAGTATCTTGTCCTTTAGTACCTGTATCATAGTTATATGTGTTGGATGCCAGGCAGGTCTAAAAGCCATAAGGCCAGACCCTGCTCCCCCTTTCCCCATCACGTGACTTTACCTCAGAAAAGGATGTGAACTGCTTGATGGAGTGTGAAGAACTGAGATTCACATATAAGACTGAAAGCCTCAAGTTCAGGCCTTTCGAATCACGTGATTCACACTGTCTTCTCAAGAGGAAGCAAACTGCTGGATGAGTTCTGAATTCTCTGAGACCCACTGATAGGAACTGCATCCCAATGAGGGCTGACAACCCAGAGTTCAGGCCCTCCAAACCAAATAATTTCCATAGTTTCTTCCCTTCACCAGAAGATGAAATACCGGATAGGCTCTAAAAGCCCTGATTCCTGCTTCCAGGAACTGATTGTGCTTTATAATGGGTGAAAGTGGAAGCCATGAGCTGAGAACCTTCAGACCCCATGATTTCTACAGCATCCTCTCTCATACAGAGCAATGAGTTGCAGAGCAGCACCTGAAAGTCCTGAAACCAGCAGGCGAAGTGCCTGTCATTGCAGAACTCAGTGCTATATCTGTCCCCATGCTCTCTGATGGACTTCAGATACCACTGGGTTTGAGGTCATTTTTATATTTTTATTATCTTTAAGTATTTAGCCAAAGGAATTGCCATTAACCAAGAAGTTTTTGAATGCAATGTGCCTTAAACAATGTGGAGCTTGAATTCTTGCTGCCCTGGAGAAACAAATCTGAGGACTGGAGCTGGGAATGTGGCTTAGTGGTCAAATGCTTGTGTAGCATGCATGAAGCCCTGGGTTTGATTCTCAGCACCACATAAACAGAAAAAGCCGGAGGTGGCACTGTGGCTCAAGTGGTAGAGTGCTAGCCCTGAGCAAAAGGAAGCCAGGAACAGTGCTCAGGCCCTGAGTTCAAGCCCCAGGACTGGCAAAAACAAAAACAAACAAATCTGAGGATTTTTTTGGAGTCAGTAAAAATTTGCTTGGTCCACAGGCTATGAACAAGAGGTTTTTTTTTTTTTTATTTTACCTCTTGTGCTGTTTTCCTGTTTTTCCCTTTTTGTTTTGTATGTAATGTTACCTGATTTGGAGAGAGGAAGAGGAAGCACAGAAATGGTGGGACAAAGGGTGAACAAATACAGCAGTGATACTTACTAGACACTATGTTGAAAATGAACTATACACTTGTGGGGGAGGATGTTGGGAGGAAAAATCTGGGAGAAAATGAGGGAAAAGTGACTTTGCTTAAAAAGAAATGTGCTCATTACCTGACTTAAGTAACTGCAACCCCTTTATACATCATCTTTAAAATATTTTTATAAAGCTTCCTGTGGCCAACATTAGCTCCTAGAACACAGAGACAGGATTTCTATAGAGAAAGCAATCCTGAATCAGATAATGGACATAACACAAGAGACCCCAGCTAGTTTGTTTTGATTTGAATAAAGATGGGAATCAGGCCTGGTGGTTTGATAATGAAAGAAAATGCTTGGCTACTAAACTATATACCAAGCCCAGTTGTGAGAAATTGTACCTCAAGTTTGACTCAACATTAGAAATGTTTTGCCTAAAAGAGTACAGGTGATCATGGAATCTCCCCTGCCAGGAAACAGAAAGACTTGGAAAAAATAGTAAGCAAAGTAAGCCAAAGAAACATAGGTTGCATGTTTTCCCTCATTTGTTGTAACTGCAATGCACCTATAAAACTGCAAGTACACACAGTGTATTGTAAAAGAAAAAATACACTTGGACATGACAAATTATATAGGTCTCTAGACATTCACGTAGTGAGACCAAAGGAGGATATTCTTAGGAGAATATCCTAAGGCTCAATAGCTATGAGCATATGATAATATAAAATGATGTTTCTCCAGATGAACTCCAAGAAATGGAAACAATAGGGATGTTTTTATTTTGCTTTCTTTCTCCCTTTTCAATGCTTCTTATTTCTGATTTTTTTTCTAGTATGTAAGTTTATCTGTTTTGAGGAGGGTAAAGGGGAGTACAGAAATGGTAGGAGGACAAAGGGTGAACAAATGAATCAGTAATACTAGATATTGTGTTGAAAATTACATATAATTTGGGGGAGAGAGAAGAGTCTGGAGGGAAAAACTGGGAGAAAAAGAGGGAAGAGGTGACACTGTTCAAAAAGAAATATACTCATTACCTAACAATAACAATAAAAATTTTTTAAATTTAAAGGAATGAAATTTTCAACCACTAAAATGGCCTCAAATATTCAAATCCCAATGCAAAATATTTCATGCATATGTATGAAAATGGATCACTGAGGCCTTTTGGTGTTGCTTGGTAAGTGGCCTGGGGAAGACCAGGGAAAGTGATGGAGGGGATTAATCTGATCAAGGCACATTAAATGCATACACGGACATGTCAAAATAATGCAAACCCTTTTGTTTATCTAACTGATACTAATGAAAATGTGAGAAAAAGGAGTCTAGGTAAAGATGAGCTTTGATGGCTTACAACTGCAGTCATAGCTACCCAGAAGGTAGAAATCAGGAGGATCACAGTTTGAGGCCAGCATAGGTGAAAATCCCAGAGACTGTGACTATCATTCTAGTTACTTGGGAGCTTAAGATCTGGAGAGTTACAGTTCCAAGCTAACATAGGCAGAAATGTTTGGGAGACCACTATTCCAAGTAAAATAGCTAAGAATATTAGTGTGCATCTTAAATCCCAGCTACAGCATGAATTGTAAAATAGGAGATTCACAGTCCAGGATGGCCTTGGAAAAGTGGTGACATCCTGTTTCAAAAATAATCAGAGCAAGATTCCCTGGTATGACTCCTGTGAACAAATAACATGCAATTTAATAAAATGAGTACCAGGAAACTGAATTATTTCTTGACTGGTGTTGGATAAAAGGAAGGGGTTAGATAAATGTCAAGCTCTATAGTTTACACTTGCCTCTCAAGCATGTCATTCCACAGTGACTAAGAGTCACTGCAGCATGTTATGGGATAAATGCTCACATTATAAATTCATTTTCTAAAAGGATGAAATTAAACATGAAGGCTGACTTGAAATGCCCAAGAGAAAATGAGCTGTGTACCTTTACATAACAATATATATGAGAAAGAAAGTAAGAATTAAACTTGGTTCTCAAATACAAACCCCTAGTGGAATAAGACCAAGTGTCATCCTTTTACAAAAACTTACAGAATTAATATATTTTCATCTAAAATAATGCTTTTTAAAATTATTTACAGATTTATTGACTCATGGTTTTAATATTAATGCTTTTGAAAACTTACTAATACATTATTCATGATCAAGCTTACTAGCAAGATGTAAAGCACACAGGTAGACAAACATGCACACTACACAATATGTGTTTTCCAATCTAATTTTTTCGTGATAAACTTTAAAATTTTATTATCCTTAAGCAGATACATAAAAGGGTTTCATTTCACCATGTCAGTTTATGAGACAATGTGTCTTGATCAATGTCACCTCTTTCTTCATTCTTAACCATCTCTCCCAACCCTACTTAGCCTCTCAATTTTCCAAGTTCCATTTTCACTTATATAAATTGAATATAAAATCATGTTTCTATAGCTGTTCATAAATATCTTTAAAATATAAGCAACATCCCTGGTTAGTGTAAGAAATGTTCTTTTCCCCATCCCCATGCCTGCTTTTCTGGCATAGTAACCTATGGTGGAAGGAAGAATGGTTGTGCATGCTGGAATATGCTCTCAGATTCTAGGAGGCCTAATGCTGTCAGCATGTTCACTCAGGCCACTGTCTTCTGAGTTCCCTTTCTTCTTCTTATGGCCAAGGATGCCAGGATACAGAAAGTTCATAATGTGGCAAAGACTGAAGAGGCAAAGAAGAAAAGAGGAAAAATGACACTTAGCTACTATTTATTTGCTAGAATTTTAAGAGTCAGTACTGGAGAAGAGCAGAAGTCTCCCACTTGAGGCCACCATTTGCCAGTTCATTAAATGCTACCAGGTTAATCCAGGGGTCATGTTGGAGTCCAACCAATGTCAGGGTATAGTACATGCTGTAGAGAAAAGCTCTAGGATCCAGGAGAGATGATTTATTTCTCACACTGCAGCTCTATGGAAAATATCCCCAGTACTGACACTCTACTTTTGAGTAGGTTAGAACTATATTGCTTGGGAAGAAATTTCTTTTGAATCTTTATTTTCAAACATTACATTATCAAGCTTCTGCAGGCCACTTATTTCCTATGAACTATGTGCAGCTATTTCAAGCTGTTCTGAATGTTTGATATATGCCAGTGGTTTGGGGGAGGGGTGGGGGCTAGTTTTCTTTAAGTAGTTGTACAAAAGAGTTTCAATTCATGTCAGCTTATGAGTACAGTGCATTTTCATTAATGTCACTACTTCCATAGTTCTCTTCCTTTCTTACCAACTCCATTTATTTCAAAGTATATATGTGAAACTGGAACTACATTGTTTGGAATACCAAGATATAAGTTGTTACTAGCAGTTATTCTTTTTTTTTTTTTTTTTTTGACCATTCCCGGGCCGTGAACTCAGGGCCTGAGCACTGTCCCTGGCTTCTTTTTGCTCAAGGCCACTTGAACCACAGCGCCTACTTCTGGCCATTTTCTGTATATGTGGTGCTGAGGAATCAAACCCAGGGCCTCATGTATACGAGGCAAGCACTCTTGCCACTAGGCCATATTCCCAGCCCCACTAGCAGTTATTCTTAAAAGCACAACTTCAGCTTCACTTTTACATGTGGATTTTCTGGTCCCCAGGAGGCAAGTCATTTTGGTGTCTCTTACAGAAACAGAGGAGACATCAGGGTTGACTTAGAAATTCCCTTAACAGAAGCTGCTAGGGAAACAGAAGTATTATTAAGCAAATGATGGCTATATTAAGGTTTCAAAATAATTCTAAAACTCTTGAATAGTCCGTGTATTTACCAGCAACCCGCTAACTTGGAGGTCAGGTCACATAGTTCTGCAGGAAATGCTAGGCAAGCTGCTCACAGGTGCATGTGGCTCACACAGCTTGGCTGAGGCTCCATTCAGTTTGAGCTTGTAACTGGCTTCACTGCTTGCATCCTCCTCAGCTGGGAGGCAGTACTGCTGAAGGTGGGGCAGAGCAATCAAATACTCATGTTAGTCAAAGTTCATTGTGGATTTTTCATAGTACATTTTCCCTTCACAGAGAGTGAAGCCAAAAGGAGGCATCTGAGGTTGAGAACCTGGATAACATCTGGATTTGTTCTTCACTTAGAGCAGCTGTTTTGTGGCCACATCCAGTCAGGTTTTGCTTTTGTTTTATGCAAGCAGACAAAACATTGTCTCTTTCCTCCAACACTCTGTCATTTTGCAGCTTCTCAATTTCTGATTCAACATTCTGTATACAGTCAAGTTTTCTCTTGCAACTATGCTGGACATTAATTCTGCTTTTATTCTTCTGTCAGTATCATGGATACAATCCAGTCATTATGGATTCTGTTTGTGCATTTTCAATAGCCAAGGAAATTTAGCTCCCAAGAAGGAAATTATTCATTGTACATTAAATGAAGGATTTGCTCTTTGGCTGAACAGGTCCTCTGCTGGTCTTAGAGTTATCGTCAAAGGTAATCAGACAAGTAGGTGATGGACAATGTTCTTGCGGGAGCTCTGAAATCTACCTGCCATTTCTGATGTTCAATTTGCTTTAATGGCCTTTAGTACTCAGAGTGTTTATGGGCAAACAGTTGACAGAAAATATACTTGTGAAAGTTTTCTGACCTGATTCAGGGGTCTAGTTGGTCTTTTCAGAAAGAGTTGAAACAGCCCTCCATAGACTGTATGCTGAGTCTGTGGAAGAATTTCGGTGAGGAGAGAGGGAGACATCCATGCACAGTCTGTCACCCAGGGGCAGGTAGAGCTCTTCTCAGAAAGTATATGAAGATCCAATTGGGTCTTTCAGAAAAATGTATCACACATTGCCCTTTTGCAGTTGGGAGGATAGCACTCATATTTTCAGTGTTTGTACATAACCTTTATTATCCACTAAAGTGGAAGAGAAAATTAGTTGGGATTCTTTCCTACAAGCTTTAAGAATTGCACTTGATTTGTCATAAGAATGATGATTCCATTATAAGGTATACCAATAACAGAATTGTTGTTATACATACCCTCATGTAGCCATTTCTTTGCTATTGGTAATTTTAAATTTCAACTTCACACCAGGTAATGGTGACTCAGGCCAAGTTTGAGGCCAACCCAAGCAGAAAAGTTTGCTAGGTTCCAATGCCAAAAACTAACCAGAAAAATGCAGGACTAGATACTTTGCTTAAGTGGTACAACATGAACTTAGCAGAGCCAGGCCCTGAGTTCAAACCCTATATTTAAAATAGATAGATAGGTAGATAGATGATAGGTAGATAGATAAATAGAAAATTCCAATTTCTCAGTATCAAATGATATAAATACCTCCATAGCTCACAAAATATAAAATCATGCTAGGTACTGGTAACTTATCCACCTGGTGGCTTAATCCATCCTTGCTACTCAGTGGGGCTGAGTGCTGAGGGTCACTGTTCAAACCCAGCCAGGGCAGGAAAGTCCATGACACGCTTATCTCCAATTAACCATCAAAAAGCCAGAAGTGTAGCTATGATTCAAGTGGTACATAGTATTAGACTTGAAAAAAAAAGCTTAGGGACATTACTCATACCCTGGGCTTATGCCCAAGGACCAGCACAAACAAAAATGTAAAATGTTATAGAAGCCAATGAAATTTCATTGTTTACTATATACTCTGTCATCAATCTATGTAGTTATGTAAGTATTTTGCTTCAATTCTAAATTTAAATATATACTTTGAAAGTTACCATATAGTGATAAAACAGAGTTTTCCTTACAGCTTAAATGTAATTTTTAACACATTTGGTTATTAAAATTTCACTCAAGCTATAAACAGATAAGAACTAAGTGTTTGTTTTTATGATACTTGAAATTGGCTAGACTTAGTGTTTCTTAAAAAGTAGCATTACTTTTCATAGCCAGCATGTATTACAAATAACTGTACTACCTCCTACCTACATGTCCTTCCCATTATAATATAGATGGACAAACAAATATTTTTTTTATCGTCCTTTGACCATAAGATGAAGAAGTCTCTATTTTCCATAGCCTGAAATTTGTGCCTATTTTGGGGGGATATGTGCTGATACTGGAGCTTAAATTCAGGACCTGGGTCTGTCCCTTAGCTTTTTTTTTGGTAAGTTGTGGGGCTTGAAGTCTGGGCCTGGGTGCTCTTCTTGAGCTATTCAGCTCAAGGCTAGTGCTCTACCACTTGAGCCACAGAGACACTTCTGGTTTTCTGAGTGGTTAAATGGACATAAGAATCTCATGGACTTTTCTGCCTGAGCTGGCTGTGAACCATGATCTTCAGATCTCAGGCTCCTGAGTAGCTAGGATATCAGGCATGAATCACTGGTGCCCAGCTCCTTAGCTTTTTTTGCTCAGAGTGAGCACTCTACTACTTGCGCTCCACTTCCAACTTTTTAGTGGGTAATTGGACCTAAGAGTTTCACTGACTTTCCAGCCTAGGCTGGCTTTGAACCATGATCTTCAGCCTTCTGAGTAGCTAGAATTACTGTACCTAGCCATTTCTCCATATTTTAACATTAACTTCTAAAGAAGTTCTGTCCAAGAAAATAACTTCAAAGGTAATATATTTTGATGCTTCCAAAGACAAAGGATACGATTGTGTATGCAGTGTATGTCTTTTTTCCATGAAAGATTTTGAAGGTGGCTTCAGCTTGTCAATTTTATACTCACATGGTCATTGTTTCTTGTTGTGTGAACAGTATTATCAGTGTCTGAAGACTGTTTCAAAGCTGTTATGTGTGACAGTATTACTTTAAAATGTTTCCCCTTACTTGAATACAACAGCTATAGCAAGTGGTTTGTTTAATTTTGACATTCAAAATAAATGTGGATATAATGTAGTTTCCCATCTGTAAGTTTTATAACAATTTACCATAGTTAATTAGTACCAATTTAACAAAAGGATTGCATGTATTTGATGTAGTGGATTATAGATTGCATATGGTCACTCAGCACATTAATAACTTAGGAAAAACAAAAACAAATGTCTATGTTATACCAAATTCTCACCTTATTGTTTTCAGTTATAAAGAAATCTACATAGAATTTTTAACTTTTTAAGTGTTTTATTAATACATGTAATAACCTATATTTTGAAACCTGTCAGATAAAATGAAGATTCTTACTCATAATGGTAAAAGATAACATCTAGCTTGTTACAAAAAAAGTAACATTAACTTTTATATTCCATGTTACAATTTTAAGGCTACAATAAAACTATAAAACATCTGTGTATCCTACCCAAACTGTGCTTTAAAATTAAAGCTAGATTTTCATAGTACTTAATTTCTAATGTTCCTAAAGGACTTACAAATATATACCAAAACTATAAATATTAGATGCTGATGATAAATTGACAGTTGAATAAAATTCTCTAAAATTGATT
This sequence comes from Perognathus longimembris pacificus, assembly GCF_023159225.1. Taxonomy (NCBI): domain Eukaryota; kingdom Metazoa; phylum Chordata; class Mammalia; order Rodentia; family Heteromyidae; genus Perognathus; species Perognathus longimembris. The sequence continues at coordinate 74,692,516 of NC_063188.1, read as the reverse complement.
CTAAAAAACTAAATTTTATTTTTGTCATTATGTTTAATGTACTAAGTGAGATTCCTTTGGTGTTCCCCATGTGGTCATTGTATATGATTTTGGTACACTGGATATTGTATATATGTTTACCTGAACTAAGGAAGGGAAAGAAAAATGAGGCAGGGTGTAACAAATATGACAAGAAATGTACTCACTACCTTATTATGTAACTGTACCCCGCTGTACATCACCTTGTCAATAAAATTTAATTAAAAAAAACCCTAAATTATAGGCTGGTGGCTCACAACTTTACTCGTAGGTATTCAAGAGGCTGAGATCTGAGGAGATGATACCATAGAAAGGATGAAATTTACTGTTTCTGAGTCAACACATGCGGACACCTTAAAAAAAGATAAATTAAGAGGCCAGGAATTTGGCCTAGCAATAGAGTACTTGCCTAGTATGCATGAAGCCCTGGGTTGGATTCCTCCATACCACATAAACAGAAAAAGCCCGAAGTGGTGCTGTGGCTCAAGTGGTAGAGTGCGAGTCTTGAGCAAAAAGAAACCAGGGACAGTTCTTAGGCCCTGAGTTGAAGCTTCTCGACTGGTAAAAACAAACCAAAACAAAAATTGGCTATCCATATGTAGAAAACTGAAACTAGACCCTTATATATCACTCACCCCCAGAATCAATTCAAAATGGATCAAAGACCTCAATATAAGACCAGACACCATGAAAATATTATAGAATGGGTAGGGGAAACACTAGGGCTCCTAAGCATGGGTGGAATTTTCCTAAGTAAAGATCCAGACACAACAAATCAAAGAAGGACTGAATAAATGGAATGCATCAAATTGAAAAGTTTCTCCCTATGGCAAAGGACAAAGGTAACAAGCCCACAGAATATGAGATTTTATTAGCTGCTCTTTGTCTCCCAAGTATTCAACTGCCCAGCCTCTCCTGGTGCGAGCACCCCATCCAAATCCCACCCCTGAACAGGAGCTCATGCGCACTGACTCCCAGGCTGACCCAGGCTGGCTTGCCTAGAGAAGTGTGTTCCTTCACTTTTTAAATGCATAAATTTTTTTTCATTGTGATATTTCCATAAGCATATAATGTGCTTTGATCAAATTTTTCCCTCAAAATTGATTTACTTAAGTAAATAAGTAGCTCATAAAGGACAGCTATGAAATTTAAAAAAAAATAAGCTTTATGCCCACATTTTTATTTTACCTTGCTCTGCACAGCAACATTGTGGATGGCAGCTTAGAATAACATACCTCAGCATATTCGCTCAAGATAAATAGGATGAGTAAAATTATATTTCTGAATTTTGTTCTCAAAGCAGTTTGAGATTTGACTCAATGTATCGCAGTAAGGAGATTTCTCTAAAGAGAGCTGCTATGTCGATGTCCACAAAAGAAGGAAGATATGCAGTGATAATGCAGATCTCTTATTGAAAGATGACAGTATATTTCCACTCAATTAAAATGCAGCCAATACCTTACTTTGAGCCAATGAGATCTCTTATTGAGGGGGTCCCAACTGAATCTGTTCTTCTCTTTTTTCTGCACTACAGTTTTGAGATTGAGTAGCTAGTCACCATCAGATTATGTTCAATTATATTCAGAAGACTTACATTTCCCAATAAAGAATTGCTTTATATATCTTTGCTGGAACAAAATGTGCCATGGAGGGCAGGGAATGTGGCTTAGCAGTAGAGTGCTTGCCTAGCATGCATGAAGGCCTGGGATGGAATATCAATGTTGTTTATTTTTATTTTTTTGCTGGTCCTGGAGCTTGAACACAGTGCCTGGGCCACTGTCCCTCACTTTTGTGCTCAAAGCTAGTGCTCTCCCACTTAAACCACAGATCTACTTCCAGATTTTTGATAGTTAATTGGAGATAAGAGTCTCACAGACATTCCTGCCTAATCTGGCTTCAAACTGAGATCCTCATATCTTACCCTCTTAAGTAGCTAGGATTACAGGAGTGAGCCACCAGTGTCTAGCTCATCAGTATTGTGTTGATTTGCATTTGCTTTATGGCCAGAAATACTGAGCTTTTTTGTGAGTTTTTTAAATTCTTCTGAGAAATATCTATTTTGTTTCTTTGCTCATTTATTAATTTATTGATCCTTTTAGGGTTTCATTTTTTTTTTATTTTGCCAGTCCAGGGGCTTGGACTCAGGGCCTGAGCACTGTCCCTGACTTCTTTTTGCTCAAGGCTAGCACTCTGCCACTTGAGCCACAGCACCACCTCTGTTTTTTTCTATATACATGGTGCTGAGGAATCGAACCCTGGGCTTCATGTATGCGAGGCAAGCACTCTACCACTAGGCCATATTCCCAGCCCTTAGGGTTTCATTTTTGGAATTCCTTGTTTATTTTGGATATTAGGCCCTTGTCAATCACATAGCTAGAAAATATCATTTCCCATTCTGTAGGCTATTTTAGCTTAGTAACTACCCCCATTATTGTACAGAAACATTTTAATTTAATGTAATCCCATTTATCAATTCTTTTTCTATTTGTTGAGCCCCTAGAAGTCTTCTTAGAAAGTTCTTGCTTATGCCAATAAATTCTAATGTTTTTTTCTATTCCTTATTGTAGTCCTTTCAAGGTTTCAGGACTTACATTAAGGTCTTTGATAAATTCTGAATAGACATTAGTATGGGGTGACAAATAGGGATTCAGTTTCTGTTTTCTGTATATCCAGTTTTCCCAACATTTGTTGAAGGGACTTTTTTCCACCCCATATTTTTGGCTCCCTTGTTAGGTATCAGATGGCTGTAGGTATGAGTTTATTTCTGCATCTTCTATTCTGTTCCATTGATCCTCAGGCCTGTTTTTGTGCCACCATCAAGTTACTTTTATTATGTTAGCTCTGCATTAAAATTTAAAGTCTAGGATTGTGATAATTCCATCACTGCTTTGTTTTTTTCCCAGGATAGTTTTGACTACTTGTGGCATTTTGTGGTTTCATATGAATTTTTGGATTGTTTTCTTTATTAGAGGTATCAATTTTTAAGGAAGGACAGATGTATTTTGGATGGCTTATAATTTTCAGTTCCAGGTGACATGGCCCCATCACTATGGCCTGTGGCTCAGCAGATTATCCTGATGGGAAGAGTATGATGGTGCAGAGCTGCTTATCTCCTGGCAGGAGGCTGCAAAGGAAGTATGATAGAGAAATATCTATCTTTTTTTTTTTTTTGGCCAGTCCTGGGCCTCGAACTCAGGGCCTGAGCACTGTCCCTGGCCTCCTTTTGCTCAAGGCTAGCACTCTGCCACTTGAGCCACAGCGCCACTTCTGGCCATTTTCTGTATATGTGGTGCTGGGGAATCGAACCCAGGGCCTCATGTATATGAGGCAGGCACTCTTGCCACAAGGCCATATCCCCAGCCCCAATATCTATCTTTTTATTGTACTAAAATATAAAAAATGTGTTCATAATATTGTACAACAATCTCTACTATCTACCTGCAGAATATCCTCATCACCTGAGAAGTTAATCTTATCCTCAATAATCAATCACTCCCCATTTTCTCCCTTTTCAGCACCTGGCAACTAATCTGCTATCTACATAGATTTCTTAAATCATGGATAGTTTGTATAAATGGAATTATACAATATTTTGTCTTTGAATTTGGTTTATTTCACTTACTGTAATGCTTTTAGGGTTCACCTGTACTATACCCTCTATCTGTAATTCATGATTATATTGGTATGTGTGTGCTGGTCCTGGGGCTTGACTCAAGGCCTGGGCGCTGTCCCTGAGCTTTTGTGCACAGGGCTAGCACTCTACTACTTGAGTTACAGCTCCATTTCTGGCTTTTTGGTAGTTAATTGGAGATGAAAGTCTCACGGACTTTTCTGCCTGAGCTGGCTTTGAACCTCGATCCATAGATCTCAGCCTTCTAGGCAGCTAGGATTATAGGCATGAGCCATGGGCACCCAGCTTCCATGCTTTTTTAAGTTGAAAAATGATAAGCCATTCATATATTTTGATTAGTCATTCATGAAATTGAATGTTTGGGTTGTTTCTACTTATGGCTATTTTGAATAGTGCTACTATAAACATTTAGTATAAGTGCTTCTGGAAATATCTGTTCTTACTTTTTGCTATTTTGAAATTTTATTGTAAACATAATGTACAGGGGAGTTACAGTTACATGTCAGGTAATGAGTACATATCCTTTTGAACAGTGTTACCCTCTCACTCATTTTCTCCCAGGTATTCCCCTTCAGATCCCCTCCAAGTTATATAGTTCATTACCAACACAGTGTCTAGTGAATATCACTGCTGAATTGGTTCACCCTTTATCCCACCATTTCTGTGCTTCCTTTCCCCTCCCCAAATCAGATATGCTTAGGAGAGAATAACAAGGACTCAATAGCTATGTGCATATAAGCATGTAAAATAATGCTTATCCAAATGAACTCCAAAAAATGGAAACAGATTTTTATTGTACAGTTTGTAGTTCTTTCCCCCCTCACTCCTTGGTTTGTTCCCTTTTGTTTCTGTTTTTAAAAATTTCTGTGCCCTTTGTTTTGTATGTATGTTTTCAATTCTTTTGGATATATTTCCAGGAGTGAAATTGTCAGGTAATATAGTCATATTATGTTTAGCTTATTGAGGAATTGCAGCAGCTATATCCTTTTGTATGACACTCATCAACATTCCAGGGTTCTAATTTGGCCACATCTTCCCTATTGCTGATTTTTAAAAAATCATTGCTTGCTATTTTCTTTTATTTATTCATTCATTTTTTGTACTGTTGATAACCTTTCACAGGCTTCCTACATTCTTCCTAAGCAAGTGCTCTATCACTGAGCTACATCATTTTCTCTATCCTAATGATTGTGAAGTTGTATTGCCATATTCATTTGCATTGCACCAATGAACAATGTTTCATATATTTATTGCCATTTTCATATCTTCTTTAGTAAAGGGCCTATTCAAGTCAGCTGCCTCCCCTCCCCACCATTTTTTTCCTGTTTGTGGAGTGCTTAGGACCAAACCCAGAATCCTTCATATGTTAGACAAGTTCTCTACTACTAAGATGTACCCCTACTCATCCATTTATTTTTACTTTTATTTTTATTTCTCAAGGAATTTTCTGTCTAGGCTAGTTTCAAACCACCATCCTCACATCACAATCTTTTGACTAGTTAAAATTGCTGGTGTGAGCCAACATCATTGGATTGTTATCCTTCTGTTGTTGACTTGCAGTAATGGTGATTATTGAAACCTTTGAAATACCTGGCTTAGAAAGTCCAATGATTCTAGCAAAAAACTAACAATGGAGTTCAGCAAAGTTGCAGGATATAAAATGAACATACAACAATCAGTAAGTGTTGTTTTATTACTATAATCAGTTATCTAAATGAAAAACCAGAACAATTCCAGCCAGGAGACGCCATGCCACATGTCTTGTGTCATGTGTCTCTTGTCTCCATGGCGTCCCAATTCAGCTCTCCCTTGGAGCTGAGTTGGTTTGTTGGTACTTAGAAATCTTCTTCACATCACCCCAGTAAGAATGTCCTTTATCAAGAAAACTAACAATAATAAATGTTGGAGAGGATGTGGCCAAAAGGGAACCCCACTTCATTGTTGGTGGGAATGTAAACTGGTTCAGCCACTCAGGAAAACAATATGGAGATTCCTCAGAAGGCTAAAAATAGAGCTCCCCTATGACCCAGCAGCCCCACTTTTGGGCATCTACCCAAAAGACCACAAACAAGAACACACTAAAGCCACCAGGACAACAATGTTCATCGCAGCACAATTTGTCATTGCTAAAATATGGAACCAGCCCAGATGCCCCTCAGTAGACAAATGGATCAGGAAAATGTGGTACATATACACAATGGAATTTTATGCCTCTATCAGAAAGAATGACATTGCCCCATTTGTAAGGAAATGGGAGGACTTGGAAAAATTATACTAAGTGAAATGAGCCAGACCCAAAGAAACATGGACTCTATGGTCTCCCTCATAGAGAATAATTAGCACAGGTTTAGGCTAGTCACAGCAGAGGATCATAAGAGCCTAATAGCTATGCACCTAAGAATGCATAAGATGATGCTAAGTGAAATGAACTCCATGTTATGGAAATGACTGTTATATCACTGTTGTAATTACTTTCAACATGCCATGTGAAACCTTAGCTTATATTGTTGATGATCCTCTTGTATTCCCTTCCTGTGGTTGTACCCGCACTATCACTGTATCTTATCTGAGTACACAGGATACGGTATATACTGGTATTAGAACTAGGGAAGTGAAAGGGAATATCAAAATAGAGAGACAAAGGATAAAAAAGACAAATGACTCCAAAAGCAATACTTGCAAAACCATTTGGTGTAAACCAACTGAACAACTCATGGGGGGAGAGGAAAATGGAAAGAGGGGAGGGAGAATGAGGTAGGAGGTAACAAACAGTACACGAAATGTACCCAAGGCCTAACATATGAAACTGTAACCTCTGTACATCATTCTGGCAATAAATACGAATAAAAAAGAAAGAAATGTACCCAAGGCCTAACGTATGAAACTGTAACCTCTCTGTACATCACTTTGACAATAATTTTTTTTTAAAAAAAGAAATCTTCTGGAAGTAAGTCTCTGTCCTGTTTTATGTTATGTTTTTCTGAAACCTGGGACTGGTCCATCCAGAACTTCCCCAATAAATCCATCTTTTTACTTGAAAACAAAATTCCAGCCAGGAGTGGTGACACACACCTGTAACTCCAGCACTCAGAAAGCTGATGCAGGAGGATTGAGAGTTAAGCCATACTGGACTAAATAGCAAGACCCTGCTGAAACAAAAGAGGAAAAAGGCAATTAAATCTCATTTACAGTAGCTACAGGGCCTGTCTGTAGACCGAACTAAGTAGTGCTTGACTAGCATGCACAAAGCTCTGGCTTTATCCTTGGAAGACCTCAGGTGTATACTCAAACACATGCTCATACACAGAGTCCTGGAAAACTCTCTTTTAATTTCTGGAACTATGAATCTGAATTTCATTCCCAGGGAATCAAAAAATAGCCTCAAAAATAAATACAAGTTATGAACAATTTTATCCTCCTTGTGGACATGTCTATAGTGTGTCCTCCTGCAAAGCTTCCTTTCATTCATCAGTCTTGGACATTATAAGATTCTCCTATGAAAGAATTCTGTACTCATTAGGCATCTACCCAAAAGAATATAAGCAAGACTACACTAAAGCCACCAGCACAACTCTGTTCATCGCAGCACAATTTGTCATTGCTAAAACATGGAACCAACCCAGATGCCCCTCAGTAGACGAATGGATCAGAAAATGTGGTACATATACACAATGGAAATCCATGCTTCTATCAGGAAGAATGATATTGCCCCATTTGTAAGGAAATGGAAAGACTTGGAAAAAATTATACTAAGTGAAGTAAGCTAGACCCATAGACTCTATGGTTTCCCTCACTGGTAATAATTAGTACATATCTAGGATAGTCCTAGCAGAAGATCACAATAGCTCAATAGCTATGTCCATATAAACATATAAGATGATGCTAAGCGAAATGAACTCCAAGTTATGGAAACAAGTGGTATATAATTGTTATTCTGCACATGCCATGTGAAATTATACCCTTTTTCTTTTGTTTTTCTTTCCCATGGTTTTACCCCTGATATCATTGTAACTGATTTTAGTACCCTGGGTATTGTATATACATGTATTGGAACTAGGGAAAGAAAAGGGAATACCAAAATTGAGAGAGACAAAGGATAAAAAGACAAACCAATGCAACAGCAATACTTACAAAACTATATGGTGTAAACCAACTGTACAACTCATGGTGGGAGAAGGAAATGGGGAGGGGGGAGGCAGGGGAAAATGAGGGAGGTGGTAGCAAGTTGGATAAGAAATGTACTCACTAGGGGCTGGGCAGTAGTGCTTGCCTATCATGCATGAAGCCCTGGGTTTGAGTTCTCAGCACCACATAAACAGAAAAAGATGGAAGTGGTACTGTGGCTAAAGTGGTAGTTCTAACCTGAGCAAAAAGAAGGCAAGCAAAGAAACATATGAGGAAATGTCCAACATCCCTGGCTGTAAAGGAAATGCAAATAAAAACAACCCTGAGATACCACCTCACTCCAGTTAGAATGGCCTATACTCTGAACTCAGGCAACAACAAATGCTGGAGGGAGTGCGGGGAAAGAGGAACCCTTCTCCATTGGGAGAGCAAATTAGTACAACCACTTTGGAGAAAAGTATAGAGGTTCCTCAAAAAACTCAACATAGACATACCCTATGACCCAGCCATACCACTCCTAGGCATCTATCCTGAGCAACAGGCCTCAAGATATCAAAAAGACATCTGCACTTCCATGTTTATCATGGCACAATTCACAATAGCCAAAATATGGAAACAACCCAGATGCCCCTCCACAGATGAATGGATCCAAAAAATATGGTACCTATACACAACGGAATACTACATAGCGATTAGAAATGGTGAAATATTGTTATTCGCAGGGAAATGGTCAGAACTTGAACAAATAATGTTGAGCGAGACAAGCCTAGAACACAGAAAACAAAGGGGCATGATCTCCTTGATATATGACTGTTAAGGTGGGGGGAGGAGGAGACAGTAGCGACCAGGTCTGTGAAATCAAAAACTTCTTGTCAAATGGTATTTCCCACACGTCTAGATCAGCGACCCTACATTATGTAACTAAAACCAAACAACTACTCAACATATAAAGGTCAAAAATAGACCTCTCAGTGGATCACAATAGCTCAAAAGCTATTTATGTATGTCCATATAAGACAAGGATAAGTAAACTCTATTGTTGACATTACATTTAAAGTCCTAGGTGAATTTCCTTTGGCGTAGGCCACCTGGCTACTGTATATGTTTTTGGTACACTGTGTATTGTATATATGTCTACCTGATCTAGGGAAGGGAAAGAACAACAGGGTGTAAGATATCACAAGAAATGTACACACTGCCCTATTATGTAACTGTACCCCTTTTGCACAACATCGTGTCAAAAAAAATTTTAATTAATAAAAAAAAGAAGCCAAGGACAGTGCTTAGGCCCTGAGTCCAAGCCCCAGGACTGGCAAAAAAGAAAAATGTAGGGGGCTGGGGATATGGCCTAGTGGCAAGAGAGCTTGCCTCATATGCATGAGGCCCTGGGTTCGATTCCCCAGCACCACATATACAGAAAACGGCCAGAAGTGGAGCTGTGACTCAAGTGGCAGAGTGCTAGCCTTGAGCGGGAAGAAGCCAGGGACAGTGCTCAGGCCCTGAGTCCAAGGCCCAGGACTGGCCAAAAAAAAAGAAAAATGTACTCATTGCTTTACATATGTAACTGTAACCCCTCTGTACATCACTTTGAAAATAAAGAAAACAAAAGAATATCAATAGGGAAAAAAAGAATTCTGTATTCATACTGAGCCCCCATGGAATGGACTGGGCAACCCAATAATCCTGGTTTAGTTTCATCCCCATGTCCTCCATCTGCCTTTCCCAAGGAGACATGGTGTCCTTTGAGCAATATAGCCACTAAGCTAGAGCCTCCTCTCTCTGAATGGCATAATTGTCATAGTCCAGTGAGGGTGTAAAGAGGGCCCAAACCATAAAGTTTCAAAGAACACTAGTTTCCCCCCCCCCAAATGACCGGGCTGGTGTCCTCAATAACCTTAGCATAACCACTAACTTTGTACCTGTTTTTGTTCTGAGTGGTACTGGGACTTGAACTCAGAATCTCACACTTGCTCAGCTTCTTTTATCAGCTGACACTCTATCGCTTGAGCCACATCTCAAGCCCTGTATTTTTAATGATTATTTTACTCTTTTTTTTTGCCAGTCTTGGGGCTTGGACTCAGGGCCTGAGCACTGTCCGTGGCTTCTTTTTGCTCAAGGCTAGCACTCTGCCTCTTGAGCCACAGCCCCACTTTTGGCCTTTTGTATATGTGGTGCTGAGGAATCGAACCCAGACAAGCACTCTTTCCACTAGGCCATATTCTCAGCCCCTTTACTGATTATTTTTACATGGAAGTTTCCTAGACTTTTATTTGTCCAGGATAGCTTTGAATCTTGGTCCTCCTGTGTAGGCCTCAAGCTGCTGAGATGTCAGGGCACTCATCCCAAAGACAGGTTTGAACCTCATACTGCCCCCTAACTCTCATATGTCCAGAAGTTACTGCTACCAAGGGTCCAAAATAGCTGGTAAAATTTCTTCCCATTAAAATTTCTATCCAGATAGAGACGAATTTTAGCCATCCTATTTGTAACATAAGTACTCTATTAGTCCTATTGTTCTACTCTCTGCCTTCATTTTCCATCAAAGGTGAAACACACATTGAAGGGTGAAATCATGTTTAATCCCTGAATAGCAATATGGATATATTTTAGTTCAATCTGTTTCAGGGATAGGAGAAGCACAATGATGTTTAGCCTTTAACAGGTGAAGAAAGGGATAGGTCTTGAGATTTTGAAAATGAAGTATAAGCAACATTTTTGGAAAGAACATGACACCTTCCCTTGTGATGACCCCAGGCACATAGTATAATATGACAGTCATCCTCATCTTCCTTTTTGCTCTCTGAAGAGCTCTTACCAAAGGGGCATGGTTTCTCATGAATGCAGAAACATTTAGATAAGCAACAACCCAAATGTTGTCTATAGTATCACTTGAGTATCCACTCTCTTGCCTGACCTTCCTTTCCATAGAATAGGCAGTTACTGTTTTGGAGCCCATTTTCCAAAGTAATTGTGGTCTCAGAGATGACTTCTGCCAGCTGAGATTGTGAGTCTTTCATGGCAGAGATGGTAGAAGAATGAAGGAGAGGAAGTAATGTGTTCATGGTGTTTGAGAGAAATATGTTTATCAATCAAAATTGTAGTCACAGTTAGAATTTGGGTGTTGTATTTCTTTCTTTCTCTTAGATTCCCTAGTTAGGTTTCTCTTGCTTCTGGCTTGCTGTTTTTGATCAAAGTCAGACTTGGAATCAAAGAACAGATTTTGGTTACCAGGGAAACTGAAGAAAAGAAATCTGGACCAAACTAGTTCAATTTCCTGTTAGATAGAAAAGGGTATTTTAAAATGTACTACTTCATGAAAATTGGTTTAGAAATATCCACCAAATGGATCTTCATATCTTATCTTTATTTAAACAGTAACAACACATACAAATAATATTTCTTCCTTTCTACATAATCATGTATTTGAGTGTGGGTGTACTCTACTGTGCATATCAATGAGTGTTAAAGATAAGTCTGGACTAGAACTCAGGTGCCAGATTATGGAGGGAATTTTTAACTTCATACTGTAGTCTTCCTAGAACCACTAAATTTTCTTTTAGCAAAGGGAACTTCATGAAAGAGACAATTGCTAATTTTATCACTAACAAAAAGAAAATAATTTGGTATTATGGATGGGCATGAATCCAAATGTGGTCAGAGTAGATCTGATAAGTAGTAAAGGAATCAAACTGAGAAAGGCAGAGTAGCAGAATGAAAAAAAAATGCATATGGAAAGAATATAACTATACAGAATATAGGACTGGCTTAGATTGTAAGGATCTCTTTATATACATACATATATGATGATAAACTCCACAGGGTTTATTTCTGGGATAATATAAATATCTTATCAGCAGCCATCCTAGGGAAACCAGCTTTATTTTGCCTTTATTATTGCTGTCTCCATGACAACCTAGAGACACAGAAGGTATGTTTGTTTTTGTCCCCTAGGAGATCTGGCTTTAAGTTCTAGGTGGACTTGAAAAATATTGCTTCCTACACCTGTTTGTTTTGTGAGAGATCCAGATCTCCTTAGCCTTGACGCTAAACATTTCAAATCCCATCAGTATTTGGTCAAGCCTGAAAATTTCATTTGCCTTCTGGATCTGTCTCTTAGAGCTGTGGTTTACAATCTTAGATACACGTCAGAATTCCTTACAGTTTTCTTAAAAGAACATTTCATATCATCAGGCTCAACCCTGAAAGATTAAAATTCATACATGGCACAGATATTTGAACCATAGATATTTGAGCCAACATTTTCTTGGCCAAAGTATCTTCAACCAAATTCAGTTCATGGGCCAAAAATGTGTCACCCTTGCTTAGGACTTCTTAACTTTATAATATCGTCCCTAAAAGAATACATATTGAAGATTTGCTTTATACCTATTAAAGTATGTATGCTTTGATAACTGTATAATCACAAAAAGTTTAACAGTACCATTTACCTAGATTGCCCCAATGATAACATCTTATATTGCTTAGTTTATTAAGTCTTATTTGTCTCAGCACAATATTAGATGGCAATCTTTAAAATATTTAACCACATTATTCATTGCCATTTTCTTCCCCTCTCCCCTCTGTGTTGTACGGTTCTTTGAAATGTTATCACATGATTAGGCTCATATAATCACACTCACAACTAAAATAGAGAACTATTCCAACATCCCAAAGAATCTCTTACTACCCACAATATTTATATCTGCTTCTGTGCCTTCTATAACACTGAGCAGCTGCTGAAAATGGCAGAAATGTCTGTAAATAGCAAGCTGCTTGTCACTGGATTTGATGACTCCCTCTTCAAGCTCTAGAGTTTGTGGTCCACGAAATTAAAGTTAGAGTTCCATCACATGGCTGTGCTCCATGTCTGCCTAGCTAGTGACACTCTAGAAGAGCATAAGAATGCAGAGAACAGCATGTGGACACAGAGATAAGAACCTGTGGTTCATCTTACAATATACAGTTCCTCTCTGACAGCTTTGTGTTGCTTTGTTCTGAAGTCACATTTATCTGCTATTGGGAGTTTCACCATCACTGTGCTGAATCAAGGACATATCTACTCTATGTGGAACCTGGACATCAGACCATATCAAGAGGCTTCCACATGTGTATCTCCAGGCTGTGGTCTTTTGATCAGACTACCTGCTGAGTATCTGGCAGATGTGGACTTGTCGAATTTCATCTCAACTCAAACCATTTAGCCACAAGCTTGACTGACAAGACTGTGTGGCTGTAAAGTGCCCAGCCTGGGAACTCAGTGTGGTTCTTTACATGCCACCATGGCCCTGTGCTATTCTTTGCCCTTTCTTCCAACAGTAAGTATTTGGCGTCCACTGGCAAAGACCAGCTGTTTATGCTGTGGGACTTGGCTTCCCAATCCTTCCTAAACAATTGAAAGGCTTTTCAAACAGCATCACTAGCCTGGCCATCAGCCCAGGCAGCAGCCTGGTCACCTCTGTTCAATTCATTTTCTAATTTATTAATTTGATTTTTTTTGGTGCTTATTTTTACCTTTTAATATATTCTGGATATGAAAACTTTATTGAATTAATACCTTGTAAAGATATTTTCCCATTCTTTGGGTTGTCTCTTCATTCTAATCATTGTTTTCTTTGATGTATAGAAGTTTTTTAATTTATATTATTCTATTTGAGAATTCTTATTCTTATGTCTTGTTCTTGTGTCTTAATACATTAGACTCATATTAAGAAATACTTTTCTATATCTCCAAGTGTTTTGCTTATGTTTGCTTCAAAATTTAAGATCTTATATTAAGAGTACTGAGCTAGTCTAAATTAATTGTAGTACAGGATGAGGGATGGGGGTCTAATTTCAGTATTACATATGTAGAAAATCAGTTTACTCAACACTACTTGTTAAATAAACTATCTTTTCTCCAATGTGTGTTTTGGCTCCTTTGTCTGCCTTCATTTGGATGTGGCTGCATGGGTATAATTGGTATATTTGTGGATCTTTTAATCTACTTTTGATTTACTGGCTTTGATATTCAAAGTCTTAGTTTTCTATATGAGATTTTGCATTTCTGTGTAGAATGGCATTAAGTTTTGATAATTGCATTGGCTCTATAAGTTTATTTGGGTAGTAAAGTGATATTAACTCTCAATCTGTGAACAAGGGCTATATGTCCATTTTCTTGTGTCTTCTATTTCTTTCTTCAAAGATTTTTTCTTTTACTTTTCTCTCTCTTTCCTTCCTTCCTTCCTTCCTTCCTTCCTTCCTTCCTTCCTTCCTTCCTTCCTTCCTTCCTTCCTTCCTTCCTTCCTTTCTTTCTTTCTTTCTTTCTTTCTTTCTTTCTTTCTTTCTTTTCTTTCTTTCTTTCTTTCTTTCTTTCTTTCTTTCTTTCTTTCTTTCCCTGTCCTGGGGCTTAAACTTGGCCTGGGCACCGTCCCTGGCTTCTTTTTTGCTCAAGGCTAGCACTCTACCACTTGAGACACAGCGCCACTTCTGGCTTTTTCTATGTATGTGGTATTGAAGAATCAAACCCAGTGCTTGCTTGCATGCTAGGCAAGCACTCTTCCATTAAGCCACATTCCAGGCCTTCTTCAAAGTTTTATACTTATCACTATGTAAGTTTTTCACGTCCTTATTGAAATTTATTTCTAGGTAAAATTTTAAGGATGTTTTGTATAGGATTTGTTTCCCAATTTATTTCTCGGCCTATTCATGATTGAAACACTACTGATTTTTAGACATTATTCTTCTATCTTACTACTTTGCCAAGAAGTATCTATCAGACCTATGCATTTTTGGTGTAGTCTTTAAGATCTTTTAATGATATGATCATATAATCAGTAAATGGGGATAATTGTATTTCTCCTTTTATATATGTAACCCTTTGATTTCTTTTTCTTTCATTATTGCCCTGCATAGGAATTCAAGCATGGAATAAAAATGAGAGCGTAAATACCTTAGTCTCATTCATGATCTTTAGAGAAAATGCTTTTAGTTTTCCCCATTTAGTAGGATTTGGCTGTTGGTTGTCATATGTAGCCTTCATTATGTTGAGATAGATTCATTTTGTTCTTATTTTCTTCAGAGGTTTCATTACGAAAGATATTGAAGTTGACTAAAAGCTTTTTCTATGTCTATTGACATAAATGTGATTTTTGTCTTTGGTTCTTGTTGGGGATTATTATGGCCTTGGGGGAAGGCTGCCCATCCACCAGCCTTGGGACAATGGAAGTCCCTCCCACCTTCTGGCCTCCGCCCCTTGGGAGGTGAACACGTGCATGCCACCATGATGGGGTTGTCCCGCCCACAAAGGAAGTTTCGTGATGTCACTTGATGGACATGGTCCTTACCCTATGACTGGCCCTTTGGCCAGCCCCCTTTCTTTCCCGCCATTACTTCTATATAAGTGCTTTTCCATATTAAAGTCTTTGAGATGCATCCCACCACCGCAGCATGTCCCTGATGCCTTCCTTTTCGCCTCTGCTCTTGGTAACATGTGAGGGGACTGGGGGGAGGGGAGGCTTCAGCAACCTTTCCTCAACTTAGCGCAAGTCCATGGAGTACGACTTTGGCCTTCCGCCGGCGGAAGGCAAGGCCGAGTGCTCTTTCATAGATTTTGTGGTTACCATTCTCCCCATGGGGTCGGGGAGAAAGGGATCGTTCAGATCCCAACATCCGACAGGTTCTGTTTACAATTTCCTTGTGTCTGGGGAATGAAACAAATTTGATCATGGTGTATATTCCTTTTAATGTGTTGTTCACTTTGTGTTTCAAGGATTTTATTGAGAAGTTTTATGTCTGTATTCCTGACGGAAATTGGGATGTAATTTTTTCTTTCATTTTTTACCTTCAAATATTTGTACATTTGTGATTAAAACTTAACATGTCCATTTATGTGTTCAGTGCTTCTTGATAAGAGTCAGTCCTTCCAGCTTTCCCCCTAATCTCTCTACTCCTTCCTCTCTGGATTCATGTTGTTTTCTGCTTTCTTTATCACATAACTACATTGAGTGTTATGACTATATTTGTCCATCCATTCCCTTTTCCATGGGTTGATGCCACCACCACTACATCATCCAATGAAACTTTCTTCCAACTTCCTGATATTCATTTATTAAACAATTGAACTGTCTGCTAGTTGCTCAAAAGGTTTACTCTATGGAATTTCACTCCTGATATACTAGTCACGTTGATCATTTATATATGAACATGGCCCTGAGTGTGTTTACATGATAGGTTGTATTTAGGGTCTAAAATTCACATATGAGATAAAATAGGCACCTTGGTCTTTCTGGTACTGGCTTAAGTTGCTTAGTATGACATTTTTCAAATCTATCAACTTCCTTGAAATGACACAATTTCCTCCTTCCCAATGGCTGCATCCAATTCCATTGTATACATATCTCATATTTCTATTCCATTTGTTCAATTTAGGACATCTGGACCTTCTCTATAACTTGGCTATGGTGCAGCAGTAAACATGGATGTGCAAATGCCTTTATTTAGTCTATCATGCAATCTTTCTTATTTTTTATTTGCCACTCCTGGGGCTTGGACTCAGGGCCTGAGCACTGTCCCTGGATTCTTTTTGCTGAAGGCTAGCATTCTACCTCTTGAGCCAAAGCACCACTTCCAGCCGTTTCTGCTTATGTGGTGCTAAGGAATCGAACCCAGGGCTTTGTGCATGCTAGTAGGCAAGCACTCTACTGCAAAACCACATTCCCAGCCCACAATCTTTCATATAAATGGTCGAGTGCTATCAATAGATCATAGAATAACTCTATGCTTAGTTTTACAAGGACTCTTCATGCTGTTGTTCATAATGGTTTCACATTTACATACCTTTCATCAACAGGGTAGGAATGTGTGTGTGTGTGTGTGTGTGTCCCCACATCTATGCCAGCATTTGTTACTATTGTTAGTATTCTTGATGCTGTCCAATTACTAGAGTAAAGTAGAATCTCTTGTTTTGATTTGTATTTCCTTTCTAGAAAGAGATGTTGAGCATTTATTCATTTATTTATTGGCTATATGGACTTCAGAGAAGTTTCTGTTTAGCTTGTTTGACCATTTGTTAATTGGATTATCGACAATTTGGGTTTTCATTTTTTAAACTCCTTTTATATTTTGATATTTTGACCCTTGCCAGATGTATAGCTCAGAATTATCTCCCATTCAATAGGAATCTTAGAATCCATACCCTTTACAGTGTAGAACCTTTTAAACCTGATGCACTATGATTTGTCAATTCATTCTCCTGTTTATTGAACCCCTGGACTTCTACATACTCAGGAAGTTCCTTTCTGTGCCAATTAGTTTTAGTTCTACTTCTTCCTATAATCGTTTTAAGCTTTCAGGTTTTATATTAAGGTCATTGGTTCATTTCGAATTTATATTAGTGAAAGTTAAGATAGAAGGGTACAGTTTCAGTCTTCTGCATATGAATGTTTAGTTTTCCCAGTTCTATTTTTTCAAGAGGCTATCATATATTTTTGACTCATTTGTCAAAAATTACATGGCTGTGAATGTATGGTTTCATTTCTGGATCTTCTAATCTGTGGAACCATGGCTCAAAGTGGTAGAGTTCTAGCCTTGAGTGCAAAAACTCAGGGACAGCACCCAGATCCTGAGTTTAGGCCCCATGACTGACCAAAAAAAGTAACCAACAGTCCAAAAGGGAACCCTACTTCATTGTTGGTGGGAATGTAAACTGGTTCAGCCACTCTGGCAAGCAGTATGGAGATTCCTCAGAAGGCTAAATTTAGAACTCCCCTATGACCCAGCAACCCCACTTTTGGGTATTTATCCAAAAAACCACAAACAAAATCACAGTAAAGCCACCAGCACAACAATGTTCATTGCAGCACAATTTGTCATAGTGAGAATCTGGAACCAACCCAGATGCCCCTCCGTAGATGAATGGATCAGGAAAATGTGGTACATATGCACAATGGAATTTTATGCCTCTATCAGAAAGAATGACATTGCCCCATTTGTAAGGAAATGGAAGGACTTGGAAAAAATTATACTAAGTGAAGTGAGCCAGACCCAAAGAAACATGGACTCTATGGTCTCCCTTATTGGGAATAATTAGCACAGGTCTAGGCAAGTCACAGCAGAGGATCACAAGAGCCCAATAGCTATACCCTTATGATCACATAAGATGATGCTAAGTGAAATGAACTCCATTTTATGGAAATGATTGTTATATCACAGTTGTAACTACTTTCAACATCCCATGTGTATCTGTAGTTTCTACTATTGATGATGTTCGTGTATCACCTTCTTGTGATTGTATCTACACTATCTCTGTAATCTTATCTGAGTGTATGGGAAACTGTGTACTGGTATTAGAATTAGGAAATTCAAAGGGAATACCAAAATTGAGAGACAAAGGGTAAAATAAGAGAAACAACAACAAAAGCAATACTTGCAAAACTGTTTGGTGTAAGTGAACTGAACACCTCAGGGGGGGAAAGGGGGAGGGGGGAGGGGGTTATGAGGGACAAGGTAACAAACAGTACAAGAAATGTATCCAATGCCTAACGTATGAAACTGTAACCTCTCTGTACATCAGTTTTATAATAAAAACTTTAAAAAAAAGTAGCCAACAGTAACCATGTCAGTTTGAATTCTGAACTGCCTTGAAATATCCAGACAAATAAATTAGCTTAGTAAGCCAGTGCAGTGGGCCAGTAGCTTAAGCCTTAGCTACTCAGCAGGTTAAGATCTGAGGATTATACCTCATAGCCAGACTGGGTAGGAAAGTCTGGGGCATTGGATAATTGAGGTTTCACTTATGTGGGTCTGCTGGGGAGGCAAGGTTTGGTAATTTTGATTTCCTCTAGCTATTATCTGACTAGACTTTTTACTAGCATCTTTCTCTAGCTTAATTAATTACCTGTATGCCTTTCCTTGAGCCCACAGACTTGTGGGTTTGTTTATGTTTGGTGAAGACATTGTCTTATCATCATTTTTATCCCAATATAGGTGGTAATGAAGTTTACAAACCTCATTTCCAAGTTAATTGCAATTGCATGAAGTATAACCGATTAATATGAAATATGATACTTCAATGACTAATCTAGGTTGGTAATTACATTGGATTAGTAGATACATAGAAGACTAATAATAATATTTATGAGTGGGTGTGAATCTGAGGACATTTCCCCAGATAATTATATCTGAAAGTCTGACCTAATCTAGGTTTAATACATTGACAGTTTGAAAGACTATGGGAATGAGGCTGCCATATTTATATGTGTATACATATATTTATATTATATATAATATAATATATTTATATATAAGTATTATATATAAATATAATATATTTATATATAATACTTATATATAAATATATGTATATATATATGCCCCAGGTACCAGATATGAATCTATAGAAATTGTGTGCTATACTAATTTTCATTTTTGCTTTATTTGATGCTTCCTTACTACTATTTTATCCCTCTTTTTTGTTTTCTTTTTTGGTCAGTCATGGGGCTTGAACTCAGGACCTAGGTGCTATCCCTGAGAGTCTTTATGACCAAGACTAGCAGTCTACCACTTGTGCAACAATTCCACTTCCAGTTTTTCAGTGGTTATTTGGAGATAAGAGTCTCAAGGGGACTTTTCTGACCTGGTTGGCTTCGAATTTCAATCCTCAGATCTCAGCCTCCTGAGTAGCTAGGATTACTGGTGTGAGCCAACAACGCCCAACTATCCTTCCATTTTGAAATACTATTTATTCTGTGTCCATTCAAAGTATACAACTTGCTTTCTAATTTTGTTGGGTGGTCATCCCTCAGAGTTGTCTTAAGTCACAGAAGATAATATGAACTTGAGCTTTTGAACACTGTTGTAAATGCTAACGCAACTCACAAAAATGAATTGGATGCATTTTACATTATGAGATAGACATAAGCCTTTTGGGATATGAGATCAATGTTATATTTTAAGGAAATGTGTTTAGGTATCAAGTTGACACACAGTGAACTTGTGACGGGTAATTTTGGTTGACAAACTGATTGAACTGAGAACTACCTAACACATTAGGGAAACGTATCTCTTGGTGTGTCTTTGAGAGTTTTTCTAGGAGCAATTATATTATGAACACTCTGAGCTAATTTATAATTTAATATGCTGATGGGCTAAATATTTGAGAACTAGTAAAATTGATATTGAAAGCTAGTAAAATTGTAGAGGTTGGGGCCTGGCTTGATGAAGTATGTCATTGTAAGGGTTCCCTTGAAGAGTATATCCTGTCCTGGCCTCTTTTCGTTTTATTTAGGCTTCCTTACTTCCAGGAGTTGAACAAATCTGATCTAATATTCTCTCCTTATCATGATGTGCAAAACATTCAAACTTGTGAGATAAAGTTCATCCACCTATTTTATTTAGTATTTTGGTTGTTTCCACACATAAACTAGTAATACATCCAGGATTGTCCATCTAAACTCTCAGAGGCCATTGTTGTCATGGTTTAAGAAGTATCTTATAAAATGTAATGTAATTTTACACAGCCATTAGAAAGATAATATGCCATTTGCAGAGAAATGGTTACACCTAGAACAAATCATGTTAAGTGAGGTAAGTCAAGCTCAGAGAAAAAAGGTACATGTTTTCTCTCATATGTGGAAGCTAGACCTAAAATACACAGAGACATGATAAAATATACAGGACTCTAGGCATTCACACACAGTGAGACCAAAGGAGGATATCCATGGGAGGGGAACATAAAGGCACAATGCCTGTGTGTATATTGTCATATAAAACAATGTTTATTGAAATGAACTCCAGGAAATGGAAACAAGAAGTATTTTTTGTTGTTGCTGTTTTGTTTCCTTTTCTTTTAACCTTTTTTGTTCATTTATCTGTCTTTGGAAGTGCAAGGGGAACTTAGAAATGGAGGGACAAAGGGTGAACAAGTACAGCAATGATATTCCCCTGACACTATGTTTGAAAATTAACTATACAACTTGTAGGTAGGGATGGGAGTGAAAAACTGGGAGAGAGTGAGGGACGGGGTGACATTGTTGAAAAAGAAATGTACTCTTTGCCTGATTTATGTAACTGTAACCCTTCTGTATATCACCTTTATAATAACAATAAAAAAGTTAAAAAGAAGTCCTATATACCTCTTGAGCTGATAGCAGACTATGGCATCCTTCAACTGATACTAGTGTTACAGTGGTACTGAGTGCAAGAGTTTTCCTGACCACGAAGATTTCATCCCAGGTGTCAATTGAAAAAGCCTGAAATATCTTATAATGTGTGTAAAGATGAGTCTGATTCTCTGCAAGCAATCCCTGAGAGTACAATATATAAAGCTGTAAACACGATTCATAAGAAAAAGGAGGAAATTGGTAACACTAAGAATGTGAAATATATCTGTCCAAAAAGCCATAGGCAGAGAGCAGATCCATCTCAAGAAAGAGGTTATGTGGAGTTCAAGCAGCTAAACAATAGAGTCAGGGCTTCCCACATTCTTTTGAGTTTGTATCATACCAACATGTTCCCCAAATGCCAGACATGGAGCAAATCTTTCTAGGTTTCATTCTTACTATGTATCCCCATCCCTCCTTTCTGTATATCCATTCCTCCTTTTTATTAAAATGCTTATTCATCTGTACATCATAGAAGTGTATAATTGTTTCTGTTTTCACAGGAACACACATATAAGAATTATTCCCCTGAGTCTCAGAAGAACCTTTGGATGAACCTTTGGGCAATACTGAAACTGTTGAGGTTGGGGAAATTTCTTGTGAACTTTTAGTTGCATGCAGAACAGTTTTACTATATTGGGTGTAATTATAACTTTAGTGATGCCTTTCCTTGTAAGTGAGGTAATGTTCAAGGAGATGAGTTTGAATGTCAAGTTGAGAAAGTAATATGATGGTTCATCCTCATTAAAAACTGATTGGGTTAAAAAATATTTCGGTGGGTAATAAACCACACCTGTACTGGCATTTTCACAGATAATCAGAACGTGAGTCTGTGATCTGATTAGTGGTTTACACCATTGAAAAAATTGAAAAGTTGAATACACGATTGAGAATTGGCATCTACTTGGAGAAATTGGTAACTTCAAGTCTGTCTTTGAAGGGTCTGTTTTGGAAACTTCAGTCTTGTTCTACTTCATGGCTACCATGAAGTCAGCAAATTTGCTCTAGTGTCATTATTTTTTTTCCATCATTACAGGCCTACATCAATAGAGCAAGCCAATCATGAACTGGATCCTCTGAAATTGTTAGCCAAAATGTCTTACTTTAATTTATTTCTCTCTGATATTTGGCACAGTTATTAAAAGTCTAATTCATACAAATACTAAAAGACACCTACCAAGAGCAAAAATAATTCTATAAATCTCCATCAAATAATAAATATGACTATGTCACTTCAGATGCTTATGGATTGATTTCAGTACTTGCAATTCTATATGTGTGGAAAAAGACATTGTCAATGACAAAATATTGAAATTATATTACTTAGATGGTAGCTTCAAAGCTTCAGACCTTTCTATTCCCACAGAGATGCTGAATTTACAATAGAGAGACCAGACAGTCTGTGAGAATTGCAGAGACCAGTTGAATAATTATTCTACCCAGTGCAATGTAAAACTGAGAAGCAATTACAGCAAAGTGATTTTGAAAAAGTTCATTTTTCTTACACTTTCATGCCATTCCCACTTTATGACATAGTGGTGCATAATCACATTGTAAATCTACTCCCAAAAAACAAAATAAGTATTAAGGAATGCAATGGATTCAAATGTTCTGAATGTCTGAAAACAACTTGAGAGACTGGTTTCTATATTTTCTAGTGCACAGAACTAACTGAACTGGAATAATTTAGACGTCTATAAAAATAGTGATCCTAGGAACGTTAGATCGGGAAATCTCCTGACAAATAATGGAGTTGGGGGATGAGGGAATTCCTGCTAGAAGCCATAAGAAAAGTTTCAATAGGTCCCCAAATCTTCCTCTGTGTTGAAAGCACTATGAAGCGGAAAATATGGTTATTTTCTGTTTCCAACTGCTTAACGATCTGAAACAAATTACTCGGGATTAAAAAAATACATGGTAAAATAACCCAATAAGAGCAACAAAAGCCCAGACATTTACCAAAAGGGAATGTAGATCTAGCAGCTGACTATTTTAAATAGCTTCATAAAGATCAGTTAGCAAAAAGACACCAGAGACAACCAAGTAAATGGTATGAGTAAAGGATTGACCCCCACCCTAGTGGCTCCTTCATTAACCTTTGCCTCCTTGCTCAGACCCCATATAAACCTGGTCCCAAATTCACCCCCTCAAACAACCTCCAAAACTGTAGGAAGGTCTGTGGCCCTTGCTGGCAATAAACAGTCCTCACCTGTTGATGATCGAGTCCAGCCTATCCCTTTTTTCTTCTCCTCTACTTTTCCAACATGTGGTGCTGAAACCTGGGAAAGGAAAAGTGCCAGGAGTGACTGGGTCCCTCAATCCGCCTCCTGGCCGCCTCTCCTGAAGCCTTCTTCCTTGTCTTTCTGAGGCCTTTCTCCATCGGGAGTGCAGAGCCCGCTGAGCTTACTTGGGGCTAAACAGCCGCCTGAATCAACCTCGTGGCCTTTGCCTCCGTAAGCAGTGCATGCCTCGTGGATGGCCACCCTACGTGGATTGAGGTACTCTTGGCCCCTGCATAAGCCCAGAAAAGGCCTCATCTCTCCCTTTGTTCTCTCTTCTTCACCTGTCCCCAGATTCTGATCTCCAGGTAGGAGGCTCTTCACCATTTGACCCACTCCACTCACCACTTAAAAGCCTTCAGGTCCGTGGCAGAGATGCCCCATCAAGGACCTGGGGACTCTATGAGTCCCCCACCTTCCTGTCTGTGGGGTACCCAGAGACTCCAGGAGTCTCACAGTTTGCTGACACCCCTTTAATTAGGACGTTTGGGGACGTCCTTTCCTAATTATTGGGATCCTTCTATTTGCCTTCCCAAAGCCTCAGAGACGCCTGAAGCAGCTGGACAGGTCACTCTGTAGTCCTACCAAATTTTCCAAATTGTCTCCCAGAGACATCTGATCAACTTGCTCATGGCCTAATTCTAAGGCTGTTAGGCTGACTATTTTACAGTCAAAGAAAACTGATGTATTTGTCTACCAAAATCTGACCTCACTATCATGTCAACCATGGCCACCGTTGGCCTGAATTCCGAACTTTCGATTTTACACTTACTGATTTAAACCCCTCCAGTGAAACAGCAAGGAGGTCTGAGGTCCCCATATACCTAAGCCGTCCTATGCCTCCACTCCAGATACTCCTTCTGCTTGTCATATTTTGCCTACCAAGTCTTTCTCTGACCTCTACTCAAGTCTACCCCCTCTAGGCTCTCCTGCTTTGCTCACCAAGCCCTTCTCTGCAGTCAGCCTCTTAGCTCAAGCTGCCTGCATTCTCCTACACAGGTCCCTCTCTCTGTCTCCCTGTTACTCTACTTATGCCCTTAAAAAGTTCCTCACTAAATTCTACCTCTCAAGGCTAAACTTCTCAACCCCCCTCCCCTTCCAGCTTCTCTGAGATTCCAGCCCAACTCCAAACTTCTCCTTCCCTTCCTTCTGCAGTTCCCTCTGCCCCTCCTCCAGCTCCACCCTCCCCCCATCTTCTCGGTAGTTCTTCTCATGGCCCCACACCAGCTCCAACTCCTTCCAAATTTGCCTCAATCACTTCTGTGCTGCCTCTCTCTCCAGATGCCTTCCCCTTCCCCACCACTGCCACTAGGCCACCTCTCTCCACTCCAAATCCAATCTCTCCAACTATTGCACCTATCTCTGCTCTAAGCCCAGCCACTTCTCTTGTCCCTTTACCCCATCCTCATCAAGATCCAAGGCCAAACTGTCATGGCTACCCTCCCCCAACACCACAGATGTGGCCTGCTCATAGCCCCCTGACATCCTCAACCTCCTGTGTGGCACTGCCCCTCATTCTAGGCCTCCGCTCCCTTTCCCTTCCCAAATGGCCTCTCCTATCCTCACTGTGCTTCAACCCCCCAATTTATCTTGTTCTGCCCACTAAATCCTTCTCTGCTGTAAATCTCCCAGCCATTTTCTCTAACTTTCCTTGTCTGCTATCAGCTCTCTCTGTCTCTCTGTCTGTCTCTGTCTCTCTGTCTCTCTGTCTCTCTCCCTCCCTCCCTCCCCCTGATGACCTCCAGACTGTAGATCATTTACCACTAAATTCCCTCAATTCCTGGTGATAGCTCTTTAACTTGTGCCTTGAGAGTGAGATGCAAGCAAGGTCTCAGGGACTCCCTCTAGGTTCCCTCTCAAAGGACTAGCTACCCAGGACCAGTGGTTTTTCCTTGCTCTTGGACTCAGACAAAAATCCTATCCTGTTCTCTTTCCTAAATCCACTCACTTTAAAATGAGGATTCTTAGTTTTTCCTAAGGCAAACTCCTCTGGGAGGCTACTAAATAAAAATCTCTCCCTCACACCTCACCTCAATAGATAGCTCTGTACAACTGCCTTCTCTCCTTAGAAACCTGTTTGGACACCCCCTCTCCCTGTTCCCTCTACAGGCCTTGGAGACTGACACCTAGGAAGAGAGAGATAAAGGACACATGAGAAATTTTCTGCAATGCCCCACTCTTCCACCAAGATTACTCTTCAATGTGTTAAAATACTCAGTTCATACATTAAAGTGCCTCATTACCAAAATTGTTTTAAAGGTCTTCTGTTATTGTTATCAATGTTTATTTAGACATGGAGATTCTCTTAAATTCTGTTTGTTTACTCCTCAGGTCACTGGGACACCCCTCTTCAGCTTCCCATTACAGTTTCTCTGGTTTATTAGTATTTAAAATATTTAAGTCAATTATTCAAAAGTCAATATGTACCCCTAACAAAGATGTTTAAGTGTATTTGGTAATCTATAGTAAACTCTATTTAGAGACAAAGGTATATGTTTTAATTTTTTGTTTTCTTAACTGACCATGTGGTTCTATCATACTAGGCAAAAATTATATCATTTTGCCACTGAAATTCCAGAAAGATTACATGGCCAATTTTTCATTTTTTAAATTTAAGTGTGCCTTAAAATTTTTATACAAATGTGTGTGTGTGTGTGTGTGTGTGTGTGTGTGTGTGTGTGTGTGAGAGAGAGAGAGAGAGAGAGAGAGAGAGGAACATGTTCAGGACAATGTCATCGTAATACATAAAAACACAGTGTACAGCAATATACAAACAGAAAAGGAAATTATGGAAACAATTCCATTTACAGTAGCCAAAAAAATAATAAAGTACCTAGGGATCAACTTAACCAAGGATGTGACTGACCTATTTAATGAAAACTATAAAAATCTAATAAGGGAAATCAAAGAAGACAAAAGGAGATGGAAAGACCTCCCATGCTCATGGGTAGGAAGAATCAATATAGAGAAAATGGCCATATTGCCCAAATTGTTATACAAATTCAATGCAATACCTATCAAAATCCCAGCCATATTCTTCACTGAAATAGAGAAACCAATCCATAAATTCATATGGAACAGCAAAAAACCTAGAATAGCCAAAGAAATTCTAGGGAAAAAAAAGCAGTGCAGGAGGTATCACAATACCAGACTTCAAGCTCGACTACAAGGCCATCATAACAAAAACAGCATGGTATTGGTATAAAAACAGATCGGAAGACCAATGGATTAGGATTGAAGATCCAGAAATAAAACTGCACTCTTACAGCCAGCTGATATTTGACAAAGGAGCTAAAGACATACAATGGAATAAACATAGCCTCTTCAACTACTGGTGCTGGGAGAACTGGGCAGCCATATGCAGAAAACTCAATGTAGACCCAAGCCTATCACCATGCACCAAGACCAACTCAAAATGGATCAAGGACCTCAATATCAGACCTGAATTCTTGAAAGTACTGAAGGACAGAGTAGGAAAGACGCTAGAACTTATAGGCACAGGAAGGAACTTCCTGAATATAGTACCAGGGGCACAACAAATAGGGGAAAGACTCGACAAATGGGACTACTACAAATTAAAAAGTTTCTGCACAGCTAAGGACATAGCCACCAAAATAGAAAGACAGCCAATGATATGGGAAAGGATATTTACCAGCACAGCAACAGACAAAGGCCTGATATCTGTCATCTACAGAGAACTCAAAAAACTAAGCCCCTCCAAGCCCAATAAACCTATTAGGAAATGGGCAAAGGAGCTAAAGAGAGACTTCACAAGAGAAGAGATAAAAATGGCAAAGAAACACATGAGGACATGCTCAACATCCCTGGTAGTAAAGGAAATGCAAATAAAAACAACCCTGAGATACCACCTCACCCCAGTTAGAATGGCCTATACTCTGAACTCAGGCAAGAACAAATGCTGGAGGGGGTGCGGGGAAAGAGGAACCCTTCTCCATTGTTGGTGGGAGTGCAAATTAGTACAACCACTTTGGAGAACAGTATGGAGGTTTCTCAAAAAGCTCAATATAGACCTACCCTATGACCCAGCCATACCACTCCTAGGCATCGATCCTAAACAGCAAACCCCAAGATATCAAAAAGACATTTGCACTTCCATGTTTATTGTGGCACAATTCACAATAGCCATAATAGGTAACAACCCAGATGCCCCTCCACAGATGAATGGATCCAAAAAATATGGTACTTATACACAATGGAATACTACATAGCGATTAGGAATGGTAAAATATTGTTATTCGCAGGGAAATGGTCAGAACTCGAACAAATAATATTGAGCGAGACAAGCCTAGAACACAGAAAACAAAGGGGCATGATGTCCCTGATATATGACTGTTAGCAAAGGGAGATGGAGAGACAGTAGAGACCAAGTCTGTGAAACCAAAAACTGCTTGTCAAATAGTATTCCCCACAGGATTGGGGCAGCGACCCAACAGTATGTAACTAAAACCAAACAATTACTCAACATATAAAGGTCAAAAATTGACCTCTCAGGGGAATACAATAGCTCAAAAGCTATGCATGTATGTTCATATAAGACTACTGTCGACATATGCTCTAATATCGACATTACATTTAAAGCCCTAGGCGAACTTTCTTGGGCATGGCCACGTGGTTACTGTGTATGTTCTTTATACATTGTATATTGTATATATGTCTACCTGACCTAGAGAATATATAGAAAAACAGGGCGTAAGATATCACAAGAAATGTACACACTGCCCTGCTATGTAACTGTACCCTTTTTGCACAACACCTTGTCAAAAAAATTGTGTTCAATTAATAAATAAATTTAAAAAAAACACGGTGTAAAAGATAATTTTCCTATTTGTGGTACTGATATTTCCTGAAATTATCTGTTCCTTGACTGCCATTGTAAATCTTGTGTCAAAGGAGTTATCTATCAAGTGCGCTATTTGTTAAAAGGAAACCTGTTTATTAAGGAAACAGATCCAGCTCTGCTCCAACCAGCCATGATAAAGAAAACCAGTAACGATGTGCATGTCTTAAAAGATAGAGTCTGACTAAAAAGTTGTTATGTAATTAACTTGGCTATGATTTACAGTGAAAACTACCATCTCATTTTTATGTCACTGTTGTGCCAAGTCGTGAGACCACCACCAAGAAGACCACCAGGACTCAGACATTCCGAAATGCAATAGCAAGGCAAGACTTTATTCAAGCGGGGCCGCGGCCCGGGCCTTGTCCTACCCACCGACACAGCGGAGGTTAGGAAGCAGCCCCGAGCTACGATTACACAGGGCTTATAAAGGCAAAAAACAAAGTTACAACAATCAGGTGTTCAAGCAAGCAAGATTAGGACACAGGTACAAATCTGATTGGCTCAGGGTTCGAGGCAATCTAGGGGTGGTCAGAGTTAAGCATTCCCAGCGGTTAGAGTTCTAGACCAACTGGGCCCTAATGGGCTTGTCCTGGGTCTGCTCACAGGGCCTGCTTATCTCAGGTTCACGTGGTAAAGTGGAGTTCACGTGGTAAAGTGGGGTTCACGTGGTAAAGTGGGACCTGGCTTCAAAGTCTGGCACTTCATTTCCCCTTTTTCTTTTTGGTACCTTGGGAGCCAATCATGGCTCCATTCTGTCCATTTCAATGGCTTGCATGTCTAGGGGATGATATAGAGGTAAGGCATGGGCCAATAGGGCCCAAAGTAGTAACCAAAGGGCCTGTCACCATTTCTCATAAGTATAGTCTCTGTACCTCTGTTTTGGATGACTCTAGTTTATCCTGCCTCATCTTCTTAAAAACAACTCTGGTCCCTCGGTTTTAAAGGGGGGCTGATGGGTGAAGATCATCCATCTTCTGTAACTTCTTCAGGCTGACTCCTAGCCAGGAACCTATAACCTTAGTCTACTTTACCAAGGGACTGCACACATCAAACTGGACAGGACTCCTGCTCATCACACTCAGGAAGTCGCTTATTCAGGTTGGGGTCCAAGTGGTCTGGCACATCCCAGTTGCCTGTGGCCAGATCACATAAGTCTACTACTAACTCTGGCCACCAGGTTCCTAAGGGGGCTTCCTTAGTTGCTAAAATAAAGGGATCACCCCACTTTGGAGTGAGCTTCCAAAATAATTGGAAAGGCTGGTGAGGGTTAATGTCAACATTAGCCAGGGTAGCAAGGAAAGAAGGCAAAAAGAAAATTATAACATATATTCAGTCTAACTTTCTTTTCTTGAGGCGAAGGCGAAGCGGCTGAGTCCAATCTGTCCCCAGTGCAGCAGCTATTCCCTCACTTAAGAAGGCTGGTCCATTCTCTGAACCAGTGGTGGATGGGAAGCCATACCTGGGTAGGATTTCTTCCAGGATCTTCTTAGTCACTACATTCGCAGTCTCATGCTTTGTTGGATAGGCTTCAACCCATCCTGAAAAGGTGTCTACAAAAACTAGCAAATGTTTGTATCCAAATTTTCCAGGTTTAAATCTACTTCCCAATACACACCTGGCCTATCCCCACAGAGGCGAGCTCCTTTAGTAATTTGTTGATTGGGGGCATTGGTAAGCTGACAGGCCTTGCAATTTTTAACAATATCTTCAATAAGTTGATCTCCTTGTCTAATTTTCACTTTGGAGTGTTGGAGCAAGTCCTGCATTCTTCAGGTTCCCATGTGAGAAGCTCAGTGGATTCTCTTAAGGATCCCTTTACCCAGCCCTTGTGGCAAGATAAGTTTCCCCTCACAAGTTTTCCACCAGTCATTGTTTCCTTCTCTGTCTGGGGTTTTATGGACCATGGGAATCCTCCCCATCCCCTCCAAGTCTTCCTGGGAATACTGGGGCACAGGAGGCAAAGCTCGTGGCCCTGGGTCTACTAAAGTCAATACTTCTGCTCTGGGCTGAAGGGCTGCTACCTTAGCTGCCTGGTCAGCCAGATTATTCCCTCTAGTCACTGAATCAACTCCCTTTTGATGACCCAGACAGTGCATAATGGCAATCTTTGCTGGTTCCCATAAGGCCCGGATGAGGCTTAAAATCTCCTGCTTGTTTCTAATGGTCTTTCCTTTGGCTGTCAGTAGCCCTCTCTCTTGGTAACTTTTGAAAGGCCAAACAGGAGTGACTCTAGGATCTGACACCATCTCTGCCATCCAAGCAGTGGCTTACTGCCTCTGGATGCTGCATCACTTTTGTCCCAGGAGGAGTGACTTTTCACTGGACGTGGACTCAGGGCCTGAGCGCTGTCCCTCAGCTCTTCAGCTCAAGACTAGCACCCTACCACTTTTGAGCTCCACACAACTCCATTCCCAGCACTCTGTTGGCTGATTAGAACAAGTCTCTCACAGGGACCTTTCTCTGCCCGGGCTGGCTTCGAACTGCAGATTTCAGATCAATGAGTCTTACAAGGGGCCACTTTACTCCAATTAAAAGCAACAAGGTGGTCCACATAGAAGTAGTTTTTAAACATGTTCTTACCTGGAACTTATTATGGGCCAGTATTAGATCTCAACAAACTTGTAGTAATCACCTGTGCTTCTCTGTAGGCCTGCTGGAAACTGTTACAAAAAACCTACAAAGAAGCTGGGTTGGCAATTAAACATTTTGGTAACCATAATTCTCCTTTTCTCACTTTGCAATATTTAGGACAATGTTACTTCCAAATTTCTTATCTAGAAATGTATTCTTGATTTCCAAAACCCTTTTTAACACTAACACAACACTTTAGCTTTTATCTGCATTGGAAAAACTGAAGCTCACAGGCATTCTGAAACCAGGTGCCGCCCTTTGCCTATGGGCTGCTTGTTTCAAAAGAGCCTCTTTTTTTTTTTCTTCAGTCCCAGTTACTGTATGGCATGAAGACCTTTGAACTCAAATGACAATTTTTCCTTAATGTAAGAATTACAATTAGAAATACTTATCCATTCAGCTTTTCAATATATTAGTGAGAAACATTGACCCATTTTGCCATTTCTTCCTACATACATAGAGTTAATGAGAGTTTACTTCTATCCCCATTAGTTTAATATATATATATATACTTTTAAAACCAAATTTCTGACACTTAGCTCTGATTTTTTAAACTATAGTTCCTCTTTAATGCAATGCAAGAATCCTTTAAAGCATTTGGTAATGCCCAAACTTGATAACCATTTGAATTTAAACTTAAACTTAGTTTTACATCATACTGCAGTCTTGAACATGTTCACACTCTGGTTCTGAGCTATCTCCTTAACCTCTCTCTAGTGAGCTAGGATCAAGTCTAGAGGGCTAGATGGAGGTTCCCATGATAAAACGTTACCCATAGCTCTGATCAGATGTTCAGTCCAAAAGGCTACAGAAAACAAAACAACTATAACAATATAAAAGGAGGAAAATACAGGCAAGAACAAGAACAAGAAAAAGAAAAAACTGGAGATCTCCCAAATTGGCCCACACAACCTTCCTGCAAGGGTGCAGAAGGAGTGGACTCAAATTGAAAGCGGGGCTCCAGAGATCCCCCTTTAAGAGTGGGGAGTCTGGGGCATCTCCCAGTCTCCCCAGGATTGCCGAGTAAGCGCATCTGCTTTGACAACCCCTTCAAGAAATAAGCAAAAGCAAAACAGACAGACACATTATAGGACAAGACAAATGAACAGGGCTATTTTCTTACCTTTGGAGTCTGGGGTCTTGGGGGTCTCTGGGGCTATCCTGAATGAGCCCCCAAATGTTGTGCCAAGTCGTGAGACCACCACCAAGAAGACCACCAGGACTCAGACATTCCGAAATGCAATAGCAAGGCAAGACTTTATTCAAGCGGGGCCGCGGCCCGGGCCTTGTCCTACCCACCAACACAGCGGAGGTTAGGAGGCAGCCCCGAGCTATGATTACACAGGGCTTATAAAGGCAAAAAACAAAGTTACAACAATCAGGTGTTCAAGCAAGCAAGATTAGGACACAGGTACAAATCTGATTGGCTCAGGGTTCGAGGCATTCTAGGGGTGGTCAGAGTTAAGCATTCCCAGCGGTTAGAGTTCTAGACCAACTGGGCCCTAATGGGCTTGTCCTGGGTCTGCTCACAGGGCCTGCTTATCTCAGGTTCATGTGGTAAAGTGGGGTTCACGTGGTAAAGTGGGGTTCACGTGGTAAAGTGGGACCTGACTTCAAAGTTTTGCACTTCATCACATCTATGAAAGTAGTTGTTTGTATAAACCAAGGTTCGCGTGTTTGTTTATGTCAATGTCCTTCAAACGAAAACCTTTTAACTCAAATGCCATTTTTCCCTGTTTAATACGTAAGGTGCCTTGGATACAGAGCTGAAAGGATACCAACTCCTGTGTTCTTTGTTGTAATGACAAAGGCTTAGTGACAACAACATGCAATTAAGAATAACTATATTTTTATTTGATTTCCTTGTTGCTTTAAATGGAAATAAAAAAGGGTTTTGGTGGCAAAGTTTACAGTTCAAAGCCAGCCCCAGCAGCAAAATCCCTATAAGACTCCATCACCCAACTAATGGTCTGGAATCATGGCTCAAGAAATCCTTATCTCTAATTAACCAGCCAAATGCTGGAAGTGGCACTGTGACTCAAATTGTTAGGGTGCTAGCCTTAAGCAGAAGTGCTCGGGGCAGTGCCCAGGTCCTGAGTTCAAGCAACAACAAGGACGTGGACCTTCAGGGCCAGTCCTGACAACAAAGCACCCTGGAAAGGAGTAACAGCGAGTTGATATCACATCCTAAATGGAGCCACTCTATGCTTGCCCTTTCAAAATTAAAGCAGAGCCCAGAGATCAAGGGAAATAAAGAAGCTTGTCCATCTAATGTCCATTCCTGTCTACCTTCTAACTGGATAAGAATTTACTTTCTGGCCTTTGTTAGTTGCTATTTCTATTTCCCATCCACACTATATAGTCCAGACATCTATTGTCGTGTAATATGGAAATTCTTCCTTCTGTGTAATAGGATACAACTGGGATTATGTTCCAAATGGAGGCATGCATCCCGGATATGTTTTCCTGTGTCATTCATATCAACTAGTCTTGCCTCCTTGTCAGCCTTTTGCCGGATCTCACCTTTTTTAAGTTTCTCTTTAACAGAGAAATAACAGCCCTCACTCAGGACACTACTTGGAAGCACGTCAAGGCACTGCAGGCAACTGGAGGCTTCCCTTACACCACCCTGCCCTGCCCAGTGCATACCTGAACCCTGAAGACCCCTCTGCTCAAGTGATCCTTAGGCTTCATCATGCTGAGAAGGTTGGACTATAGGCACACATCAGCATAACTGGCAATCAGGACATATTTTGATACGATACCCCAACACAAATAGTTACTGCTGTATTAAATCAAAGAAATGTTTTCCAATAATAATTTAAATTTATTATCATTACATATTTGCAACTTAACTCATTCAAGCAATGCTTATCAGACACCCCTTCAAGCATAATCACCTGTGAAACTTGTAAAAATCATACCTAGTGTCAAAGTGTTTCTTTAAAAACTGGATTTCATTCAGGCTTGGAAATGGAAGCTTATGCCTATAACTATCAGCTACTTGAGAGGCAGCAATCCTGAGAAGGATCTCAATATGAGGCCATCCCAAGCAAAGATGTGAGACCCTGTCTGAAAAACAAACTAAGAGAAAAAGAACCAGAGACATGGCTCAAGTGACAAAGCACCTGCCTAGTGCAAGTCTCAGAGTTCTATGTTTACTACTACCAATAATATAAAAATAAAATAAATCTCAGTTCCTTGAAATTCTACCTGAATAATTCAGCTTTCTTCAACTATTTGCTACTGGTCACAGTGACTATAGAAAATGTAGAAGCTGTGACATCCTTCAGAGTTTACTGGATGTGCTTCTACCATTTTCAAATAGTAATTGTAAAACAAAATCATAGGACTCATTCAGCACCCTATTTTTTTTTCAAAACATTATTAAGCACTTGTAAAAAATGTATAAACAACCTGAAAAACACACAATATTCAAAATCTTGTTACTTTGGGAAAATACAGTTAGTTGTTATAAATTTCAAAGATAGTTAAGAATAACTGACTAAAGCCAGATATTGGAGGTTCATGCCTGTAAACCTAGCTACTTAAGAGGCTGAAATCTGGGATTATGGTTCAAAGCCAGCTCAGGCAGGAAAGTCTGTGAGATTCTTAATCATTAAAAAGCCAGAAGTGGATGTGTAGTTCAAGTGGTAGAGTGTTATGAAGGACCCAGGCCCATACAGGCACCAGGTAAAACCTCAGGGATGTGTGAACCTGCTTTCATATGCAAGCTGGCAATTCACCCAGACCCGGCTGTAAACAATCCATTGTGGGCCCAAGGAAAAGCCAGTAGCTTCCTAGACCTAGTGGTGCTTTCAATAACCTCTGCCTCCTTGCTCAGACCCCTTACAAGCCTGGTCCTAAATTCACCCCTAAATTCACACAACCTCCAAACCTGCAGGAAGCTATGTGCCCCTTGCTGGCAATAAACTGTCCTCACCTGTTGATGATGGAGTCTGGCCTATTCCTTTTCCATTCTCCTCCACTTTCCCAACAATGAGAGAAATTATTCATGAAGAAAATGAAAATATCATCATAGATATAAATTTTTTAAAGTCTAATTCTGTAGCTGATGAATGCAGTTGATGAAATGAGTCACTAGAACAGTTTATCAACAGAGTAGACCCAGAAGAAAAATGAATAAACAGAGAGGGCAGGATGCCACATTAGAGACATCTACCATTTTGTTGGAACAAGGAAAGTCAGATCACTCGAGAGATTATATTCTGAAGAAAAGGAGGAAAGCTTGAGAACCACAGAAAGAGGTGAGTGAACATCAAAAGAGTAAAGAGAAGTAACAGCACCAGACATAAACAGCAAACCATTCCATACTTGGTTCATTTAGAGAAGGAGGAACTAAAGATGAGAGCACAAAATAAGATAAAGAGCCTTGCAAGCAGCCTAATTTTCCAGTTGCAAAATAAGCCCAGGTGTCCCCTAAGCCTCAATACAGGGATTCGAAGGTACAAAAGCTGATCCAGTGTAGAGTACTCGGCATAAGATGGCAGGTCTGCTTTGTAGTTGCAAGCTAGAGCAGAAGCTGCAGTGAACCTTCACTTAGTCATCAGGTGTGTGAAGACTTAAAAACAAATTTCCAGCCTGGAAGTACAGATTACCCATTTGTTTTGTTTTTGTTGTTTTACTTTGGCTTTCTAATCCAACCCTGCCCCCATCTTCATTAACAAGTAAAAGACCAATTGAGACTGCATGTGAACACAGTAAATAAGTGGGAACTTAAACAGGTTCAGACACCAAACAATTTGACTAAAGCCTTGAAACATGTGCTGCATGTGAGTAAAAATTCTAATTGCCAAACTTGGGGAAGAGATCAGGTTTCTCCAAAACAAATCTTAGGTATATTTGGGGCTTCGGTCTCCAATTTCTGGATGCAGCCTCTCTTGCCCAATAGCAACCATTAAAGGCACACCAACCTGGCCCAAACACAAAGGAGTGATTGTGATTGAGAAGTATCACCTGCTTCACTGCCAGTCATGAAGGAAGGAGCTCATAGACACTGGGAAAACTGCTCTGTTAGGGAGCATGTTCATTGGGCTGGGCTGAGAATCACCAAAGAAACTTTTGAGAATATTTAAGGAACCCTTGCCTATCAGAAGAATTGTGCAAGGGGGAAGCATCACACGTTCCTCTTCCCAAAGGATTTCGGCAAAATGAGGCACACCTAAATAGCTGCTCAGCCTCTATAGCATCCCTTGAGGCTTGAAAACCCACCCACCTACTTTGCATGTATATAGTATTTGTTGCAGGCTGTTGCTCAAGAATGAGTACTAAATAAAGATGGAATTCCAATTGCCAAAGATTGAAGAGCTTTGAACAATGGAGAGGGTACAACCATTATCAGTTCTCAGGAAGAAATTTAGACTGGCTTGTTTTATTTTGTTTTGTATAGTTTCAGCCTGTGACTCTGTGTATTTTTTTCTCCTTTTTTCTACTTCTCAAGGCATCACTGTAAGAATCATTCAGGGCTCTGTCAAAATATTTTCCTGTACCTCTCTCCCTTTGCCTATCTTCCTAACTCCCTCCTTTTCCCACACCATTCCTTACTATTATTAATCTTTAATATTTGTACTTTTAATTATCAAGTTCTCAATTTGGCCTAGACTGTCAAGAATCCTATCGCTTTACAACATTACCAAGGAGGAGCTTTGCTCTTAAGGATCTGTGTCATTCAGTGTAAAACTTTTCTGAAGCTGGCCCCTGCTGTAAATGTATGTAGTTGTATTTTCCCAACTTGCTTTGAACTTGTTTTGCTCTGTATTGATCACACCTGTAACACCCCTCCCTCCCCCCCCCCCCCCCCGAGTTTCATCCTGTTTTGCCACCTGGTTGTCAGATGGTCTCCAGTGAAGATCAAGGTGCCCAGACCTATTGTTACAGACACCTCTTGGAAGTAACAAGCCCCTATAGTTAAGCTAAAAGGGAAATTCCTGTGGTTTTCGGTTTATAAGCAGCCTTCTGAGATGGCCTGGGACTGCATCTTGAGATCCTGATGTTAGGTTTTTAAAGTAGGTAGCCGGTAAAGGAGAACGCCACGCGGTATTCAGGCAGGAAAGAAAGTTTATTACCGAACTGCTGGCCTGTGGCTAAGATGATCCATGGCCGGAGAGAAGGAAGAGAGAGAGACCCCCACCCAGCCCTGCTTTATTTAGGGCAGGGGCAAGAGGTGTGGCCAGGTGGATTAGGAGGTGACCTCAGGGAAAGGGGAGGTAACTGCCTCCAGGTCTGCTGGTTACCCAGGTAACTGGGTGGAGACTTAATGAGGTGGGGGCATCTGCATGTAGCCCTCAGGGAGAGGACCTAACATTCCAGCCTTTTAATAGTTATGAAAAAGGACGAAGACTCTCTCTGGCTGCTTCCTGCTGACAAGGGGCGTCGGCATTAGGGGTAAAAGGCAGAAATGTGGCCTCTTCTGGAGAAGGCGAGCAGCAGGGTCCCTTGGTGGTAGATGCCAGTCCTTGAATGAAGCCTGGAAGAAGTCTCATGAGGCAGGGGATGGACAAAAAAAAAATTAAGGCAAAAGGAAGGGTTTAGGGCACAAAATTAAAAATTGGATTACTTGGACAGTTCTTATACTCAGGCATGGACATTAGATGGACAAGCTACTATCTCTTGATCCCCCGGCTCTGATTAATTTTGAAAGGGCGAGACAAAGTGACTCCATTTAGGATGTGACATAATTCTCCTCTTACTCCTCTCCCTGATCCTTGTTCCCGGAACTGGCTGAGTCCCAGTGGTCTAGGTGCTTGTTGCTGGGATGGCTTGCCCCCATTGGCATTCACTGGGTTTGAACTCAGGGCCTGGGCACTGTCCCTGAGCACTTCTGCTCGAGGCTAGTACTCTACCACTTGAGCTCCACTTCCAGCATTTGGCTGGTTAGAGATCAGTCTCTTCAGCCATGCTTCCAGCCTGGCTTTTCGCTGGTTAGTTGGGAGATAGAGTTTGAGAGAGATTTTCAGCCCTGGCTGGCTTCGAACTGCAATCCAAGGAGTCTTTGCCACAAAAGCCCTTTTTGATTTCCAATTAAAACAACAAGGAGACCAAGGGGACTAGAGCTTACCTGTACCTTGTCAAGAACTGACCAAATACTTGCCAGAATTCTGCAATGACAAAACTCAGTAGATGTGATGAGTTTTAGCACAGATATATAGCTAGATGGACATACTAACTAATGACATTTACACAGACATACACACTGTGCACATAGGTTTTACAGCATGCAAAAATGAATTTCAGCAGTAGACTCTTGGAATTCCAATAGTAAATGACTTCTTTTTTTTTTGCCCAATATTTTAAAACCACGTGGTCGGTTAGAAAAACAATTTTGCTAGCAAACAACAATTTTCAGATTATCAAATGTTGAAATCATATTTTGATAAACTCCAGTGGGATGCCATGTTGAGGGGGGTGGAAGGAGGACACAAACACACTAATAGAGAACACGTGGCATGGCATAATGGCACCTGAGCTGATGCCTGTTAAACCCAATATCCACCACGTGGTCAATGCTGGAGAAAAGAACTTTTAGATCTTTGCCGACAAAGCACATTGGTGGTCAAGCCTCAGTTTCGAAGCTCTGTGAAAAGAGGCAGCTTTGTGAGCAAGGCACACAACGATGGTACGACTTGGGAATTTTATAAAGTAAGCAAGTAAGCAGGAAGATGAGAGAGAGGGAGAAAAAGGAAGAGAAAGAGAGGAAAAGAGAAAGAGAGAGAGAGAGCCTGAATATAAGTGACTTCTAACCATTTACCATTGCAGTGGGAAAAACTGTATCTGTTTGAGTATTTCGAGCAGGCCTCATTGTCAAGAGGTGTGCTAGCAGTGTCCCGGCTCGGGTGTGACTGTGATGCACAACCCAAAAAGCACGGGAGGGAGGCGCCTGGTGAATGAATGAGGTTACCGGGCAGAAGCGGCAGGCAGAAGCGGCAGAAGCGGCGGACGGAGCGGCAGAGAACCCGAGCAGCAGCAGTTTCACTCACCAGGGTAGACAAGTGGTGTGGAGGTGGATGTGGATGTGGAGGCCAGCAATGGTATTAGTGAAAAGTGCCGCGTGGCGACTCGCAGCAGTTCGGTTCACGGAAAAAGGGCCGTCAGGACTGGGGATACTCCCAGAAAAAGGAGAAAAATAGATGGGAATTCCGCCTGTCCTGACTCTTAAGCCCTTCCCGAGTCACGGCCCCATATATGTTAGGTTTTTAAAGTAGGTAGCCGGTAAAGGAGAACGCCACGCGGTATTCAGGCAGGAAAGAAAGTTTATTACCGAACTGCTGGCCTGTGGCCAAGATGATCCATGGCCGGAGAGAAGGAAGAGAGAGAGAGAGAGACCCCCACCCAGCCCTGCTTTATTTAGGGCAGGGGCAAGAGGTGTGGCCAGGTGGATTAGGAGGTGACCTCAGGGAAAGGGGAGGTAACTGCCTCCAGGTCTGCTGGTTACCCAGGTAACTGGGTGGAGACTTAATGAGGTGGGGGCATCTGCATGTAGCCCTCAGGGAGAGGACCTAACACCTGACCTCCAGTCCCAGTATGCCAGTACTTTATTGCTCAATAAAGTCTTAAATTTTTCTAATCTCTGAGTGTCTCATTGCCTGTTGATCCAAGGACCCCACAACACACTCTTCATGAAAATTCCATTTATGTTCCTCAGGGAAATTTTAAAAAATCAAATAAGGTTATACTGTACAGCCTAGATGCAATAGTAAGCCACACCATTCTCATTTGTTTAGGTATACTTCATTATGTTCACATGAAGTTACCTAATGAATTTTATCTTTTCTCAGAGTGTGTCCCCATTGTTACGCACCACAGGACTCTATTTCAGAATAGCTACAAAACCAAAATGTTCACATTATTGCAATATTACCACAAAGCAATAATGAAAGTTTAAGGTTATGGATATGCTACTCACCCACATTAAATCATAATTCAATGTATACATGGATTAAAGCATACTGCTGGGCATTGGTGGCTTACCCCAATAATACTAGCTATTCTGGAGTCTGAGATCTGAGGATTGTGGTTCAAAGCCAGCCCAGCTAGGGAAGTCCATGAAACTCCTCTCTCCAATTAACCAACAAAAAGATGGAAGTAGAGGTATGATGCAAGTAATAAAATGCCAGCCTTGAGTGAGAAAAGTTTAGGGAAAACACTGGCCACCAAAAAAAATCATAAGTATATAAAATTATTTTGTTGATCAAATATAATGCAGAACAACATATATTTGCTGTATTGTAAAACCTCAATATTAACAGGAAAAAATAAATTTTATACTTTGGAAATACATAAAATTATAATGAAAGCATTTTTAAATCAACCTAAATGTATGAGTGGATGCATTCATACTTCAGATTACATTTACTGGATATATGAAGCAAAACTTATGAAGATTATTGCTGTAAGGTAGTGATTTATAATAAAGTTACAATGGTTCTGCTTAATGAATTTCATTTGTAAAATCACATCATCCCTATGCTTCAAATCTTCAACAAATATGTCAAGTTTTGTATAGAAAATTCTGAGGCAGGTACTGGTGGCTGACTCCTATAATGCTAGCTAAGTAGGCTGAGATCTGAGGATCGCAGCTTGAAGCCAGCCAGAAAAGTCCATGAGGCTCTTATCTCAGAAGTGGCACTGTGGCTCAAAGTGGTAAAGTGCTAGCTTTGAGTAAAAAGAGCTCAGGACAGCTTCTAGGCCCTGAGTTCAAGCCCCATGATTAACACAAAGAAAAAAAGAAAAAAAAAGAAAATAATTCTTCAACATAACATCCTGTATGATGTCAGAAAAGGTGTCATATAATAACTTCTCCTTTGTTATAGCTCCCAGAATTGAGTTCTATTTTGTCAGCATTTCCCTAGCCTCAGGTCCTCAGCTCCTCCCACTAGCCCCCAGATCCACCCATACCTAATGAGCCACTCCTACTCACTACCTACTTCCTTCCCCTTTACCCCCAGAGAGAGAAGCTACCACCTGGATAAGGTGCAGATGCCATGTAGCTCCTTCTCCCGTGGGAACTATGGCCCCACTAATAAACCTCCTTATGAACCTTCTTCTCCTGACTGTGATTATCTCCGCATGGTCCCCTGGGATGACCGGGACATATCCTTTCATATTTTATAGACTGGGAAAAGAAAATCTTCATTATTAGGAGACATTCGTTAGATTGGTTACGTGATCACAGTCTGAGTAGTCCTACCAATGGTCCTCTGTAGACAGTAGAACCAGGGAAATCAGTTGATACTCAGCCCAAGAACCCAGAAGCCTGGGGGCCGGGAGTGGGGGTGGAAGAGACCAACTCTGCAGACTTTAAGTAGCCCCCTGGAGAGCTTCTGAAACAAATCTCTATTCAAAGGTTGACCAGTGTAATGTTCAGAGGTGACAACAGCAACCCCCCCCCCAAAAAAAAAAAACCCATACTCACTCAATAAGAATCATCTTGCTAGAAGACATTGTACTAATGAAGTGATTGCCTCAGTTTGGTGTCACAAAGATGGAAATTTTACCCCATGTTACTAAAAGAGTAATCCACACACTATAGCTAGGACAATACTTCGGTGCTTACTAGAACTGCAGAATCCTAGGCATCAACTCAGATGTACTAATCAGCATCTATACTTTAATAAGTAATTAATATACACATTAAAGTTTGAAACTACAGTATATGGAGTTTAGGCTTAGAATTACTTGACTATTATCAGTTGGGGACCAGTATCAGTTAGAGACTGTATACTCCAGTTTCGAAAGAACCAATCCTTTTTAAATATGCTAAGGATTCCTACAAGTAATTCAAAGTACTTCAGTCTAACTCTGTCTGTTTCTGTCTGTCTGTCTGTCTCTCTCTCTTTCTCTCTCTCTCACACACACAGACACACACACACACACACACACATTTTGTTAGTTAATTTAACCAGCAACCTATTGTCAGCAATTTATTCTCTCAGGACATATTCTTGTGGTTATTTTTTGGTTTGTTTGGTTTTGTTTAGGGGTTTTTTGAGGGGTGGTAGAGGAAAGGGCCTCACTATAGTATCTAGACTAATTTCTCAAACTCCTCGGCTCAAGCAATCCTTAGGCTTCATCATGCTGAGAAGGTTGGACTATAGGCACACATCAGCATAACTGGCAATCAGGACATATTTTGATACGATACCCCAACACAAATAGTTACTGCTGTATTAAATCAAAGAAATGTTTTCCAATAATAATTTAAATTTATTATCATTACATATTTGCAACTTAACTTATTCAAGCAACGCTTATCAGACACCCCTTCAAGCATAATCACCTGTGAAACTTGTAAAAATCATACCTAGTGTCAAAGTGTTTCTTTAAAAACTGGATTTCATTCAGGCTTGGAAATGGAAGCTTATGCCTATAACTATCAGCTACTTGAGAGGCAGCAATCCTGAGAAGGATCTCAATATGAGGCCATCCCAAGCAAAGGTGTGAGACCCTGTCTGAAAAATAAACTAAGAGAAAAAGAACCAGAGACATGGCTCAAGTGACAAAGCACCTGCCTAGTGCAAGTCTCAGAGTTCTATCTTTACTACTATCAATAATATAAAAATAAAATAAATCTCAGTTCCTTGAAATTCTACCTGAATAATTCAGCTTTCTTCAACTATTTGCTACTGGTCACAGTGACTATAGAAAGTGTAGAAGCTGTGACATCCTTCAGAGTTTACTGGATGTGCTTCTACCATTTTCAAATAGTAATTCTAAATCAAAACCATTAGGACTCATTCAACACCCAACTTTCATTCTTTTCATGTTTTTGTCTGCGCCACCTCCCAAACAATATTAACCCCCGAATTAGGAACTCAAATTCTCTCCACAGGGGTATTTGGCCCACTGCCCCCAGACACATTTGGCCTTATCCTGGGGCGTGGCAGTTCTATTATTCAGGGCCTTAATATCTTTCCGGGAGTTATTGATAATGATTATACTGGGGAGATCAAACTATTAGCCATCGCTTCTCAGGGGCTGTTTCCCCTGGCCAAAGAATTGCTCAGTTGATATTACTCCCTCTTAACAATAGAAGCCCCTGCTATAAACAACAAAGAGGTCCTCATGGCTATGGTTTTTCAGATACTTATTGGGTACAAGAAATCACTCAAAAAGACCCCTTCTTAAATTAAAACTGGACGGGAAAATCTTTGAAGGCCTCATGGGTACTGGTGCAGATGCCACAATTATTTCTAAAAAAGATTGGCCTGTATCCTGGCCCCTCACCTCCTCCATGACCCATCTCAAAGGGATAGGACAAACTTCTAACCCCCTACAGAGCTCAAAAATTCTCTCTTGGGAGGATGAGGAAGGAAATAAAGGCGCTGTTCAGCCCTACATAGTTGAAGGCCTTCCGGTCAATTTATGGGGCTGAGACATTTGATCTCAAATGAAACTTATAATGCATAGCCCTAATGAATTAGTCGCTCAACAAATGCTTAATCAAGGTTTTCGCCCTGGGCAAGGACTAGGTAAACACTCTCGGGCACTAAAGAACCAATCCAGGTTAATATAAAAACCAATCGCTCCAGCATTGGCTATGAAAATTTATTCTAATGGCTGTTGACATGCCTGTACTCCATGCAGACAAAATATCCTGGAAAAGGACAGAGCCTGTATGGGTTGATCAATGGCCCTTAACTCTCGAAAAATTGGCTGCAGCTACAGCGTTAGTACAGGAACAGCTCGCTGCTGGCCACATTGAACCTACCACTTCTCCTTGGAACACTCCCATTTTTGTAATCAAGAAAAAATCAGGAAAATGGAGATTACTTCAGGACCTTAGGGAAATCAATAAAGCTATGATACCCA
This sequence comes from Perognathus longimembris pacificus, assembly GCF_023159225.1. Taxonomy (NCBI): domain Eukaryota; kingdom Metazoa; phylum Chordata; class Mammalia; order Rodentia; family Heteromyidae; genus Perognathus; species Perognathus longimembris. Next base: position 74,649,007 of record NC_063188.1, on the reverse strand, counting down.
TGGGAGCCCTTCAACCGGGCCTCCCTACTCCTGTGGCTATTCCTGCAGGGTATTGTAAGATTGTTATTGACCTAAAAGATTGTTTTTTTATGATTCCTCTGCACCCTGAGGACCGTGAGCATTTTGCATTTAGTTTGCCTGTGACTAATTTTAAGGGCCCTATGCCAAGGTTTCAATGGAAGGTGCTGCCCCAGGGGATGGCAAATAGCCCCACCCTCTGCCAAAAATTCATGGCTCAAATTATAGATCCATTTAAACAGAAATGGCCCTCCATATATTTAATTCATTATATGGTTGACATACTCTTAGCAGGCCCTAATTTTGATCAGCTCCTTTACTACTCTCAAGAACTTTCTAAAGCCCTCACTGATGCTGGCCTTCAAATTGCGCCAGACAAAATTCAGTTAAAGCCTCCCTACATGTTCTTGGGCTTTGAACTCTTTCATAATAAGATTCTTTCACAAAAAATTCAACTTAAAACCGGTCACTTAAAGACCTTAAATGATTTTCAGAAACTGTTGGGAGACATTAATTGGCTTCGGCCGTACCTTAAACTAACCACTGGTGAACTTAAGCCTTTATTTGACATCCTTAAAGGGGACCCAAATCCAACCTCTAGTCGGTAACTAACTGCCCCCACCCAAAAGGCCTTAAAGATAGTGGAAACTGCCATCACAAATCAACAAGTAACTTTTATTTCTTACAATAAACCCCTCCAATTTATTACTTGTGCCACCAGCTTTACACCTACTGGAGTTTTCTGGCAAGAGGGACCCCTCTTTTGGGTACATTTACCTGCCTCCCTGCTTAAAGTTCTCACCCCTTATGCCACCTGGGTGGCGGAACTAATTACAGTTGGAAGAGAACATAGCAGAAAAATGTTTGGCAGAGACCCTGATAAAATAATATTGCCATATTCTCCCACTCAGATTCAGTGGCTAATGCAAAATCATGACGCTTGGACGGTGTCGTGTATTTCCTTTCAAGGAATCTTTGATAATCATTACCCTGCGGATAAACTCCTCCAATTTTTAAAATACCAATCCCTTGTTTTCCCCACTCAAACTTCTCATCAACCTCTTTCCCACACTTCCCTGGTGTTTACTGATGGATCCTCAAATGGATAGCCTTTACTATTGCCAACCAAACCAATTCCCTACAATCCCCTTATCACTCTGCACAAATGTTTGAGCTTTTTGCGGTTTTACAAGTGTTTATTTAATTACCTAATACTCCCTTTAATTTTTATACAGATAGTGCTTATATTGCCCACTCCATCCCCTTACTTGAAACTGTATCCTATATTAAACCAACTACAAATGCCACTCCCTTGTTTTCCTTAATCCAACAACATATTTTAATTAGACATTGTCCCTTTTATATAGGACATATTCGTGCTCACTCTGGTCTCCCTGAGCCTTTGACAGCAGGGAATAAAGTAACTGATCAAGCAATTCAACTTGCCCTTTTGGCCGAATGTGACCCTATAGCTCGAGCAAAAGAAGCTCACTCTCTACATCACCTTAATGCTCAAACCCTGCACCTCCTCTATAACATTACCAGGGAGCAGGCACGACAAATTGTCAAACAATGTCACAATTGTGTCACCTTTTTGCCAATCCCTCACTTAGGTGTCAACCCCAGAGGATTGGTCCCTAATGAAATTTGGCAGATGGACGTTACCCACGTCCCTTCTTTTGGTAATCTTAAATATCTTCACGTTACCATTGACACTTTTAGTGGCTTTATTTTTGCCAGCCTCCACACTGGAGAGGCCTCTAAAAATGTTATTGCCCATGTACTTAATTGTCTAACAGTCATGGGAAAGCCCAAAATTATTAAGACTGATAATGGCCCTGGGTATACAGGGAAAAACTTTCAACAGTTTTTCCACCAATTGCAAATAAAACATTACTGGCATTCCCTACAACCCTCAAGGCCAAGGAATTGTTGAATGAGCTCACCAAACTCTTAAAAATACCCTTCAGAAATTAAAAACGGGGGAATTTTACCCCACAAAAGGATCCCCCAAAAATATTCTCCATCACGCCTTGTTTGTCATTAATTTTTTTAACTTTGGATGCTAATGGAAAATCTGCAGCCGATCGTCTCTGGCATCCACAAACAATTCATAATTATGCTACTGTTATGTGGAAAGATCCACTGACCTTTCAATGGAAAGGCCCAGACCCTGTATTAATCTGGGGTCGAGGGTCCGCTTGTATATTTGACAACAAAGAAGGTGCAGCACGCTGGCTTCCTGAACGCTTGATTAAAACTGTTGATCATAACCTATCTTCCAGGGAAACATGACCCCCTGAGAACACCTTTTTCTTTTTCAGGAATAACAGTGACGATGTGGACCCTTATAACAACAATCCTGTTGGCTCTGCCCTTCACAACTCATGCTGGATTGGGGGCCCCGATAAACAAACAAGAATTGCTTAAAGCCCTTTTTGGTCCCCCATGCGAGTGTTGGGGAGGACGATTTAAGACCATTCCCAAACGATATACTAATGTTGTTGACTGTGGCACTAGCACTGCATACCTTCAGATGGAACCTAGTAATGCAGGAGGTTTTAGAAAACAAGAATGGATATGCATTGATAAACCAAAAATTATACCATCAAATAATGGTATTCCTGGAAAATGTCCCCAGAGTTGTAGCTATGTTACCCAAATGCACTCCTCTTGTTATTCCATTGTACAGGAATGCACTGGCACGGATGGCAAAAGATATTTTACTGCCATATTACAAAAAAATAAACTGGCAGTTCAGGGAGGCAATTGGTCCAATTTTCCTCAAGTAGTGGGCAACAATAAATACACTCAAGCCTCCTGCATGGGCACCCCAGGCGCTGATGTCTGTTGGCCCACTAAAGCCCCTATTCATATATCTGATGGAGGAGGACCTACAGATATAATTAGAGAAGCTGAAGTACAAAAAAGGCTTGAGGAACTAGAAAGACAAATTTACCCCAAAATTGATTACCACCCCTTGGCCCTCCCAAGGCCCAAGGAAACAGATCTAGATGTCCATACCTCTGATATCCTAAAGGCCACACTTAGCATCCTAAATACTTCCAACCCCGAACTGGCTAATGATTGCTGGTTATGCATATCTTTAGGAACGCCCATGCCCCTTGCTATTCCCTCTGATAACTTAATTTTACAAATAATCTTACTTGCAGTCCGAGTCTGCCTTTTAAAATACAACCTATTGGTAATTTTTCTATTTTCATATATGGTGATTTCCAAAATAATAGCCTAGATATAGATGTGAGCTTGATCTCATTTGGCAAATGCTTACAAGTAACTAATTATTCCTCTCCCACAAGCCCCCTTTGCCCCCCAAAAGGAAGGATCTTTGTATGCGGAGGAAACTTGGCTTTCTCCATGCTTCCTGCTAAGTGGACCGGATTGTGTGTGGTTGCTTTGTTACTTCCAGACATAGACCTTGTTCCAGGTAGTGAACCGTTACCCATTCCTAGTTTTGATATGATAGGAGGAAGAAAGAAACGAGCAGTTCAACTTATACCCCTTTTGGCAGGATTGGTGTAACTGCTGCCCTGGGCTCGGGAACTGCAGGCCTGGGAGTAGCTGTCCATTCTTATGCAAAACTGTCTAATCAACTAATAGAGGATGTTCAGGCACTATCCAGCACCATAAACGATCTTCAAGATCAAATTGACTCCCTGGCTGAAGTAGTCCTACAAAACAGGAGGGGACTGGATTTGCTTACTGCAGAACAGGGAGGGATTTGCTTAGCTTTACAGGAATGCTGCTGCTTCTATGCCAACAAATCTGGGATCATTAGAGACAAGGTCAAAAGGCTCCAGGAGGACCTGATCAAACAGAGGCGAGAACTATTTGACAGCCCATTGTGGACCGGACTAAACGGACTCCTTCCCTATCTTCTCCCTTTACTAGGCCCTCTGCTTGGAATTTTAATTGTTGTGGCCGTTGGCCCCTGTATTTTTAATAGAATTATGAGCTTTGTAAAACAGCAAATTGACTCCCTTGCATCTAAACCCCTTCAAATTCACTATCATAGGCTGGATTTGGCCAGCCAAAGACAGGACAACAGCGGTGTGGTCACTGTGTCCTGCTACCTGTGTGGCCAAGACATTTTTGTTTGTTTGTTTGTGGTTTTGTTTTGTTTTTGGCCAGTCCTGGCCTTGGACTCAGGGCCTGAGCACTCTCCCTGATTTCTTTTTGCTCAAGGCTAGTACTCTGCCACTTGAGGCACAGTGCCACTTCTGGCCATTTTCTGTATATGTGGTGTTGGGAAATTGAACCCAGGGCTTCATGTAAAAGAGGCAAGCACTCTTGCCACTAGGCCATATCCCCAGCACCCTATTTTTATTTTTTTTCAAAACATTATTAAGCATTTGTAAAAACGTATAAACAACCTGAAAAACACACAATATTCAAAATCTTGTTACTTTGGGAAAATACAGTTAGTTGTTATAAATTTCAAAGATAGTTAAGAATAACTGACTAAAGCCAGATATTGGAGGTTCATGCCTGTAATCCTAACTACTTAAGAGGCTCAGATCTGGCATTATGGTTCAAAGCCAGCTCAGGCAGGAAAATCTGTGAGACTCTTGACCATTAAAAAGCCAGAAGTGGGTGTGTGGTTCAAGTGGTTAGAGTGTTATGAAGGACGGACCCCAACCCAACGTTCCCAGGCCCATACAGGCACCAGACAAAACCTCAGGGATGTGTGAACCTGCTTTCATATGCAAGCTGACAGTTCACCTAGGCCCAGCTGTAAACAATCCATTGTGGGCCCAAGGAAAAGCCAGTAGCTTCCTAGACCTAGTGGTGCTTTCAGTAAGCTCTGCCTCCTTGCTCAGACCCCATATAAGCCTGGTCCCAAATTCACCCTCTCCCACAACCTCCATGGGAAGGTCTGTGCCCCTAGCTGTTCCTCAATAAACTGTTCTTGCCTGTTGACGATCCAATCAGACCTATTCCTTTTTCCATTCTCCTCCATTTTCCTAACAGGTTAGGGCATGAAAAGCTCAGGGAGAGTGCCAGGGACCTGAGTTCAAACCCCAGGGCTAGAATGTACACAAAAATAACTGTTTAATTTAAATGTCTAAAGGAATTCCTCTTATACAAGGAATACATGCTAAGAAACAAATCTTTTTAAGAATAGTAATTCTTAGCTGGGTGCCAGTGGCTTATGTATGGTTCAGCTGAAAGGAGACTGCCACATGGTTCAGGCAGAAAAGAATTTATTGGGGACTGCATATTGCTGATGGAGTCACACGGGGTGGGGGGGTTGCAGGAGACAAGAAATAGGGGAAGGAAAGGGGGAAAGGGGGCAAGAGGCAAGTGAATGGCTGTAAGGGGGCCAGGCACATGGCCCCAAGGTGGGCCAGTTACCTGGGTTAAGAATGCTGGGTGGGGGCTTCTAGGGAAGAGGCCCCGGGTGTACCCAGGAAGAACAATAGGGAAGGGGCAGACCTAGCAGTTTATGCCTGTAATCCTAGCTACTCAGGTGGCTGAGATCTGAAGATCAGGGTTCAAAGCCAGCTGAGGCAGAAAATTCCCTGTGAGACTTTTCTCCAATTAATCACTCAAAAACTAGTGGTGGAGCTGTGGCTCAAAGTGGTAGAGCGGTAGCTTTGGGCCAAAGAGCTCAGGGACAGCACTGAGGCCCTGAGTTCAAGCCCCACAGCCAAAATAATTCTTTGAGCTTAAAACAAGCCATACTTCACAACTAGGTTGTTGTATATCGGGCACCCAGGTGGGCCTCGAACCCACGACAATAGTCAACAGCACTCAGTCAAGCAGGCAAGGAGTCTTTTATTTAGCTGTGCACAGCTTCTGAAGGCCACAACCAGGATGGTGAAAAATAGCCCTGGGCATCAGTAGGGCTGGGTTTTTAAAGGCAAAAATCACATGTACCACATGCAGGTGATAGTGCATATGATAGCAAGAAGACATACAGAGCAGAATTGGCTGTTAGTGATCACAAATAGCAATTGCGATTCCAGTAAAACTCTGAAAGAAGCAATGAGCCTTTTAAGCAAGCAAATATTCTTTCTTTGTTTAATTCTTGGTTCTGGGTATAACTGGTATTTACTGAGTACCCATTTAACTTCTTTTTTCTTTTTTGCCAGTACTGGGGCTTGGACTCAGGGCCTGAGCTGGAGAGCGTAGAGAATAAAATTGTGACCATTATGCCCCTAACAGCTTTTTTGCTTCTGTACCTTTGCTTGCTAACCCATGGGGAAGTGAAAAATACCAGCAGTCTTCCTATAGCTACTCTGTAACCACACTCCCCCCGACCCTGTGAACTCTGTACTACCCGAATCTGGGCACTAAAAGATAATGGCCATCTGGCCTGGGACATGATTAATTGTCCGCGCCTGAAGCCCACTCAAGGTTGGACATAACTGTCAGCTCTCAGACCCCGGCCCGGACCTGGGCACAGGAGATAGGAACCGACCGCCTGGCTCCAGGAATGTGGCTATGTGACCACTCCTGGAGGCCCACCCCCAGGGTTAAGGCTGTCTGACCCATGGCAGGAAGACCCAGGCCAATCCTGAGGCGACCGGTAAACTAGGGCAAATGTCAACCAATCGTGTACTTGTAACCGGGGGTCTTCCTCATCTTCCCTCATCTTCCCTGTACTTGTCTATAAAAGCTGTGCTGGAATTGTGCTAGGGGCCTCTCAGCGTCACTGGCAATGAGTGTGGGGGGGGGGTCAGGTTCGAACTCGCAATAAAACGACCCTTGCAGTTTGGCTTTGACTGTGGACTCTGATGGTTGTCTTTGGGGGCCTTAAAATCTGGGCATTACAGAGAACTGTCCCTGGCTTCCTTTTTGCTCAAGGCTAGCACTCTGCCACTTGAGCCATAGCACCACTTCTGGCCTTTTCTATACATGTGATTCTGAGGAATCGAACCCAGGGCTTCATGTGTACAAGGCAAGCACTCTTGCCACTAGGCCATGTAACCAGACCCCATTTAACTTCTTTAAAACATGAAAATGGAGTAACAATTATGTTTGATTTCTCTCCTTCCTTTGTTTTGCAAGGGTCAAGCAGCTCTAGGTCAGGCTGCATTTCACTTACTTGGGATGGCTCAGCCCCTTTAGCTAGGACTAAAGGTGAATTTCTTGCTCTGGATGTCTCAAGGTGTTCAGATCTAAAATATGTCTACATACTTTATATAGTAGTATATTTTAACTATACAAATAAATTTCATGTAATTCCTCAGAAAAACTACCTTATAGTCCCATAAAATGAATACCAGGAAGCTGGTATTTGAGATTGTTAGGAAAAGGAGGAGAAAGGAAAACAGGCTGGATTCGATCTTCCACAGGCAAAACCTGTTTATTGAAAAATAACAGTGAGGGATACAACCAATCCCAGGAATGGAGCTTGTGTAAGGGATTGGATTTGGGGTCCCGCTTATATGGGTCTTATCAAGGAATTAAAGGAGTGAAAATCAGAGACTGGGAATGTGGTTTTAGTGGTAGAGTGCCTGCCAGCATGCATGAAGTCCTGGGTTCAATTCCTCAGTACCACATAAACAGAAAAAGGCAGAAGTGGCGCTGTGGCTGAAGAGGTAGAAGCTCAGGAATAGTGCTCAGACCCTGTGTCCAAGCCCCAGGACTGGCAAAAAAGAAAAGAAACAAAGAACAACAAAAAAAGGAGTAAAAAAAAGCTGTAATTACTTGGGGGCTAGGGTTGTATATTTACGGTTGGGTCCAGAATGGAATGTCCTGCCTAGGGTGACAGGAACTTCCTCCCAGGACTAGGTTGATAACCAACCTTGGGACAGACATGTGGCCAAGCTTGTTCTCATGAACCTGATGTCTTGCCTGACCTATGGGAATAAGGCAGGAGCCAATCCTTCGTATTCCATCTTTATATACATAAAAAGATTGGGCCTAGAAAGGAGAGGCAAGTCCTTCAGAGATAGTCTGGGAGATCAAGGGGAAAGGGTAGGAGATGAATGAAGAGAGGAAAGGTGAGTGAATGCTGTTATAATGTTCAATGGATAGCCTATAAAAGTAGGAAATTATAAATGAGGGGTGGGTTTGGGAGGATGGGAGATAATTGACAAAAGCACCAACCCAATTGCACAACTACTTAAAGATAATAAACATTGGGGCTGGGAATATGGCCTAGTGGCAAGAGTGCTTGCCTCGTATACATGAGGCCCTGGGTTCAATTCCCCAGCACCACATATACAGAAAACGGCCAGCAGTGGCGCTGTGGCTCAAGTGGCAGAGTGCTAGCCTTGAGCAAAAAGAAGCCAGGGACAGTGCTCAGACCCTGAGTCCGAGCCCCAGGACTGGCAAAAAAAAAAAAGATAATAAACATTGTGGTGCTTAATGCATGCATATAATGTATTTTGATTATTTGGACACTTTCTATGATTCTTTTTAACCCTCCCTCCACACATTCCCCAATTTTTTACAATTATTAAAATTGTAAACCTGATTAAGGGCTTAATTGTTCAGTTTTTATACATGTATTTGTTTTCTAAACATATCCACATCCCATTACTTGCTCCTTTCCTTTGCTCTCCCCTCTGGGTTTCTGCCCTAAACACTCCCTCTTTTACACTCATATCATATTTTTAATGTATAAATTCTACTTATGAGAAAAAAACGTGATATTTATCTTTTGGAATCTGGCTTATTTCACTTAACATAATCTACAGTACCATTTATTTTCCTGCAAATGACAGAATTTCATTCTTCTTTAGTGATGAATAATACCCAATTGTGTACTCCATAACTTGGGTATTATAAAAAGTGCTGTGATTAACTTGAGTGTACAAATTTTCTTACAGTTGGATGGTCGTATGGGTGAAGATCCTAGATTCTTGGTTTGCTGAACAAGGACTTGGACTGAAGTATATACAAAAGTGGTACCAGGTACTGGTGGCTCATGTCTATAATCCTAGCTACTCAGGAAGCTGAGATCTGAGGATCACAGTTCAAAGCAGCCTGGGCAGGAAAGTCTGTGAGACTTTTATCTCCAAATTGCCACCCAAAAGCCAGCACTTGGTTACAAAGCTTCAGCTCTCTAGGACACAGGGAGTGCTGGAGGAGATAATCATATTGACAATAGGGGGCTGTCATTAGAGAAATAAGGGACCAGGGCCTGACAACTTTGGGGGAGGGATCCACTACGTGCATTGCATTTGTGGTCCCAGAATTTTGAATATATGTATAAAATGCAGTCCCGATGAATGAAGCCTTGGGTAGAGTTTTCTTTCTGAAAAGGGTAGGCTAAGGGTACATCCACTCCCACTGTGCAATCACTTCTGTCTGTTTGGTAGATTTCCTATCCCTAGAAAAAGTCCTAATTATCAGGATAGTGAGGAGAAGACAGAATTCATGTGTGTTTCCCATTGTTTTCACTTTTCTTTCCCTGTATCAGTATCTCTACTGTATTTTATGCATTTCACTAGGTATATGCCCAGAGTGGTACAGCAGAATGCTAGTTCTAGTGTCAGTTTATTGAGGCAGCTGCACATTAATTTCCTTAGTTACTGTGCTAATTTTTATTCATAGGAACTGTATATATGGACTCCTTTTCCCTGACATCTTCATGCTTGGCTGTTGTTCATTTTCTTGAAGATAGCCACTGTGATTGGGGTACAATGGAATCTCAATGCAGTTTTGAATTGCAGTTTCCTTTCTGGCTATTTATTTATTTATGAATATTCGTTTGTGTGTTTAATTGGCCATTTGAACTTCTCCTTTTGAAGATTGTTAAAACTGATTTTTAATAACTGGATTATTTTCTTTTGGCAATTAATTTTTGAATATTTTCTATATTCTGGATATTAATCTCTTCATAAGGGAGTAGCTAGCAAAGACTTTCTCCAATCTGCAGGCAATCTTTCATTTTGGAAATTATTTCCTTTGAGGTATAGATGCTTTGTGATTTGAAACAATCTCATTTATCAATGCTTTTACGTTGGAGTCTTATTTTTATAAATAAAGTCTTATGTCTTCAGGTTACATGCTGCTTTAAATAAAGGACTGACGACATGCAAATTTGTATATTTGTATGTACAAAGAATATTAATGCATAATTATGATCAGGTATACTTGAGATTACCTGACATTGGATATAAGTATCTATGAATATAGAATGGATATTAAGATATACATATATGCAGGCATAAATACGTATACATATGAGCAGGACAGATTACACATTATGTCTCTATAAATGTATGGATATTGTATTTCTATGTGTTTGCGGGCATCAAAAATGTGAGGAATGTGAGGAAGATGCAGGAAGAGAGCTGAAGAGTGTAGCTGAGGAGCTGATTGTATGCACTAGGAGAGGAAGGGAGAAGAGAGAGCTACTTATAAGTCTGAGGTTCTGAATACTGAAAAGGACAGGAGTGCCCAGGAAGATTTGCAGGGCAGAACAGTCAATTCCATATTTGGAAGAAAGGGGCGTCTTCAATATGGACGCGAAAATGAGATCCAAATCCTATACAGAGAGGAGGAGACAACAGCTGCAGCTGCAGCTGCAGTTGGTGGAAGCACAAGGTGCCAGAGGAACCGCCTCCTCCAAGAGGAGGGTGGAGGGCTCAGGACACCCCCACCTCCTTTGCCTGCTCTGCAACCTTTTTGACACTGTCCTAGCCTACGGATTCCCCCTACTCAGATCTGGCAAGCACGCCCTGGGCCAGTCTCCGACTGATCCTCCTAGCCACAAGATCTTAGCTGGGGCAACTGGAGGTATCTAATTTACAAGAGTAAGGCCCCACTGATCCCCTCCCCCCTGGCGACAGTCGCCCGACAGGACAAGGCCATTGGTACACGTCAGAAAGGAGAGGGGGGGATGGGATGGGATCCTGGAATCCTGCAGGAGATAAGGGGGTGGTGGTGTGCGCTTGGCAAGAGCAGTGCCGGGAGTGCGGTGGGCAAAGAAAACCGGGAGCTTTAGGAGCCACTCAAGAATTTGGAAATGAGCGAGGAGAAGCCAGGTGGGTGTGGGGGAAGTGGGTTGGAACAATGGGCCGGGGGGGGGGGGCTGTTGCTGAGTGAGGACGGGGCTATATTCTGCAGGCTGGGTCGCTCAAGGCAGAGGTATAGGAAAAGGTAGTGGAGGAGAGTCGCTTATGGAAGATCTTGAATGGGCGCCAAAGGTGGGGGAGGGGTGGGGGGCAGGGGACACTGAGCTAGGACAGCCAGTTTCTTGCTGCAGAGTTTCTAATCCTGCTCAGCAGGACCGCAGCTCCAGCTCTGTCCCACAGTCTGAAAGAATCTGAGGAAAGCTAGGACTGAGGGCATATAGTCAGAATTTCTAACACAACTGACTGGATAACAAGGAAAATGTAGGCATTGGCAAAAGGTATACATTCACCACCGTGGAGAACAGTCTTGTAGCACACACACTTGCTATTTGTCTCTAACCCTTTCGTCGTTCCTGCAGGCATGAATACCCCTAATTCACAAGAGGAGGACGTGCAACAAACCGAGGAAGCTGCAGGAGAGGCCACTGGATCTAACAATGGGATGAAGAAGAAAACTTCGCAGAAGAAGCAGAGGAGCAGACGTATATCCCAGCCAGCCAGGAACATCGTTGGGTGCCGTATTTCCCACGGATGGAAGGAAGGCAACGGTCCCATCACACAGTGGAAGGGAACAGTTCTTGACCAGGTGCCGATTAACCCCTCTCTTTACCTCGTGAAATACGATGGAATTGATTGTGTGTATGGATTAGAACTTCACCAGGATGAAAGAGTGTTAGCCTTAACAATTATGTCGGAGAAGGTAGCATCATCTCAAGTTAGCGATGCTAATCTTGCAAATACCATCATTGGCAAAGCAGTGGAACACCTGTTTGAGGGTGAGCATGGTTCTAAGGATGAATGGCGGGGGATGGTGCTAGCACAAGCACCTATCATGAACGCTTGGTTTTACATCACCTATGAGAAAGATCCGGTTCTGTACATGTACCAGCTTCTAGATGATTACAAAGAAGGTGATCTTCGCATTATGCCAGAGGCCAGTGAGAGTGGTCTAACAGACAGGGAGCTAGGAGTAGTAGTAGATGGTCTGATAGGAAAACATGTGGAATATACCAAAGAAGATGGCTCCAAAAGGATTGGCATGGTCATTCACCAAGTGGAAGCCAAACCCTCTGTATACTTTATCAAGTTTGATGATGATTTTCATATCTATGTCTATGATCTGGTGAAAAAGACTTAACTGTTTAGGGTAAAATTGGCCACAACTGTGAAAATAAACAGTTTGTTGAAACATACAACAAATGTTGTTCTTCAGTGTATTGAAGAAGTTGAAGGGTCCCTAATGACCAAACATTTTGGACAGTATAATGGTTGTTGTGTTCTGAAAAATACAAATTTATGTGAATGTGACACACTGTGTGTAAGGACTATGTCTTTGGTGGGTAGGGCATGAAAGGAAGGAGCAGCTGTCAATTCAACCTGCGAATAAAGTGCAGCTAGTATGACCAGTCATCTAAAAATGGAATGGGACTTAACTGGTCTAGTCTTTGGGGAGGGGAAGGAACTAGAGATGGGCTGTGGGTTAAAGTAAGGAGATGCCTGCTTAGGAAGAGGTGGAGAGGTGCCAGAAAAGTGGGAGGCTTCCTGAAGGAGAATCAGGGGAAAAGATCCAGGAGGGAAGAGAATGAAGGATGAAAAGATAAGAGAGTGATTTTGGAGCTTAGGTTAAAAAAATAAATTCAGTAGAGAAAGAAAGCTTAGAAAATGACCAGCATAGTCAAGGAAAGTTAAAGTTGGTGGAGATATGTGGAGAGGCTAAAAGACAGACAAAAGGATGGTTAAAGCAAGGTTAGTGTGACCCACCAGGGAAAGATCCATTAAGGACAAATTCCAGGAAGAAAAAAAAAAGTGACTCAGTGAGTGAGATTATAAACTAGGAAGTGTGGAGAGCAGATCCCAGGAGGACTAGGAAGGCCCAGGGAAAAATTAGACTCCTAACAGTATTGTTGCCATTTCTTATGTGCATAAATATAGTGTAAAATATCAAACAAAGCAGGTGCATTGGAGCTTCCTTAAAAGGACATTTAGACAGGGATATCTCCAGTAAATTCAGCAGGAGCCAAGTTTTTACTTATAAGACTTCAGAAGCTCTAGGTAATAAACTTTATCTGGTAAAACTAGAACCTTGTTGGTTGAGCCCAGGTACAGCAGTCTCATCTCTGTTACAGCTTTTGCTAGAATATTCCTTGCTTGACCAGAGAAGAAGCACATCAGAAGATTGAGCCTTAAGTTCTTTCAAGGCAAGGGCTGAGATTGAGCCTTAAGTTCTTTCAAGGCAAGGGCTGACCTTGACTGCCTATTCTTCTGTCAACAGCTGCCTTAAGCCATAATTGAACTCCAACCAGTGCTGCAACAAAGAGCAGCCCTCTTTACCTAAAAGCTCCATCTTGCCTATACCCTGCATGAAGCCTATGGCTTTTGACACCTCACTGGTACCCCCTAAACTCACAGGAAAGAGTTATGGATGTTTGCACAGCTCCTTTTGTTCCAGGTGATGTAGATGTCATGAAGAGTAGAGCTGGGAGTTGTGATTTTGTGTTAGCATATTCCTTTGGTTGTGTATTGTCACATGGAGGGGTTTTGTGGTTGGTTGGGAGACGTAGTGTGAAACCTCAATAAAGTCTGAGAACTATGATGTCCAGTACAGTCTATGTCTTCCTTTTTCTTTTTTCCTTCTGTTTATCCAGTCCTCATAAACTCCCATACTCTCATTTTTGTATACCCACTAGCCTATACTTTTGCCCTCAGAGTCCTGATCAGTCCCTGATATCCAGGATGCCTAACCTTCATGCTTGTTTTTGGCAAAAAGGGGTATGGGAAGAGGCATTACAGGAAATCATCAAAGAAATATGAAAAATGTAGTTGATACTTCCATCCTTACAGTGAACTTCAACCTAACAACTCAAGAACTACACAAGGCAAGTCCAAATCACCAGATAGAAATTAATTTTCTAATATACACCTCCAGCCAACACAAGCTTTCCATCTGGGGCCCAATTTCAGCCCACTGTTACATTTGCTGAATCTTTGGTTTTATTATTCTCTAGTTTAAATTTGATATTTTTATTATTGTTGGTTGTGGGACTGGAACTCTGGGCCTGGGCCCTGTCCCTGAGCTTTTCTGTTCAAGGCTAGAGCTCTATTACGGAGCTACAGCTCCACTTTTGTTTTTCTGGTGGTTAATTGTAGATAAGAGTCTCATGGACTTTCCTGCCCAGGCTGGCTTTGAAGTGCTATCTTCAGATCTCAGCCTCCTAATTAGCTAAGATTACAGGCATGAGCCACTGGTGCCCTGCTAAATTTGCTAGTTTAGACATTTGAAAGAGTTCACATAACCTGAATACATGTCTGCCTTTGGTGAGAAAGCAATCAGAACAATAAAAAAATCCAAATAATTCGGATCCACATTTCATCAAGGTTAAAGGAAGCTGCATCTGAGGTAGGATTCAGCCCATTTTAGGCTCAGTCTTCTCTCCAGTTGCCCCTCCCCCAGCTGGCCTACTTCACTGTAATAAAATGCACACTTACTTGTCCCTTGGAGGCATTTGTGTCTGTACTTTTATGATGACAGCCAGAAAATCCTGCCCATTTTAGTTTTCTTTGTTCTGACTGTGCTTTTAGTTCATTTGTTGTATCTTCATCTCACAGATACTTTGGATGGGAGGGGGGTGCCAGCCATTGTTTAGACAAAGGTAAAATAGAATTACCCACACAGAGATTTTGTTTTAGGGATGAGGACAGTGGCCAAGCTAAGTAAATATATTTTCATAGTGGAAAGTGCTAAGAATGAAAAATAAAAGCAAGGTATGAGACCTGAAATTGCAGGGAGGGTCTATTTCAGAGAGAAAGGATGTCCAGGGGAGGCCTCTCAGAGCACTCAGCTTTTGAGTCAAGTCCTGAAGGTAATGAGTGAAGTGGTCCTTAACTGTCTGGGTGAAGGAACATTCCAGGTAGAGGGCCAAAAAATGTTGAGGCTCCATGGCCTGATATATTTGAGGAGAGAAGGCAGGATGGCAGCATGGCTGGAGCTGAGTGAACAAGGTAGGGGAGAGCAGGAAGTGATTTCAGAGAGGTCATGGGTTCTGAGGAATCAACAAACTTGGAGCCCTGCCAGGTGGCAATCTGTGAATGGAACATGGCTTTTACTTTTTACTTATTTTCAGCTTTTTTTTCCAGTCGAGGACCTTGAACTCTTGACCTGAGAGCTGTTCCTGAACTTTACAGCTAAAGGCTGGAAGTATACCACTTGAGCCACAGCTCCACTTCCTGCTTTTTAGTTATTAATTGGAGATGAGTCTCACAGACTTTCCTGCCCAGGCTGGCTTTGAACCTCCATCCTCAGATCTCAACCGCCTGAGTAGCTAGGATTGCAGGTGTGAGCCACCAGTGCCCAGAAAATAATTTCTTTTTATTTATTTATGTAATATTTAATTGTTTTTCCAAGATCAATATTAGAATCACGGTTTGAACATGCCAGTTCAGAACTCTCCTGAACTAAACCCAAGCCACATTGATTGTGGGTTTTTCATTAAGAGGAAGCTATTCAGCTGTATATAGCAGTGGAGTAATATAATTCATCATATGTTTTAACAGGATCACTCTGGTGGCTCTAGAGCATAGACTATATGAGGTATAGAAATTCAGTAAGGGTGATTATATTTAACTATATATATGTATATATATAGATTCAGACAGAAAAAAATCATAATAGAAGTGATATTTCAGATGAGTAATAATAAAATATTTCATTTAGTAAATAGTGAAGGATTGACTTGCCCCAGGAGCATACAGACCCAGGAAAAACCTCAGATGTATGTGAACTTGCTTTGATATGCAGGCAGGGCAATTCACCTAGGCCCAGCTGTAAGCAATCCATTTTGGGGCCAAGAAAAAAACACCAAATTTTTAGACCTAGTGGTACTTTCAATAACCTCTGCCTCCTTCCTTGCTCAGACCCCTTACAAGCCTGGTCCCAAATTCACCCCCTCATACAACCTCCAAACCCATGGGAAGGTGTGTGCCCCTTGGCTGTTCCTCAAACAGTCCTCACCTATTGATGATCCCAGCTGACCTATACCTTTTCCATTCTCCTCCATTCTCCTAACAAATAGTAATAAATTAATTTTCCATATTTTAAAGATAACATGAAAATTCTTTACTCTTTACCCATGAAATACATTTCAAATAGACCTATGTATATAAATATCATGAAGCACATTAATTTGTATAATGAATATGATAAGTACATAAACATATGCAAATATATTTATAACCTTAAAATTATACAGACAGGTGCTGGTGACTCAGGAGGCAGAGATCTAAGGGTGGAGGTTTGAAGTCAGCCTTGGCGGGAAAGTCCATATGACTCATCTACAATTAGCCACCATAAAACTAAGTGGAGCTGTGGCTTAAAGTGGTAGAGCACTAGCCTGTAGCAAGAAAAAAAAAAAACACCTCAGGGACAGAGCCTAGGCCTTGAGTCCAAGCTCCACTACTAATAGAAAAAAAATTATACAAATTGCATATTAACAAATTTTGTAAGCTACTAAGAACATTACTTCATTTAAAAAAATTGAAGCTGGGCACAGGTGGCTCAAGCCTGTAATCCTAGTTAATCAGGAGGCTGATGTAATGGTGTGGGGGGCAGTGGGAATCCCCCATCCCTCCAAGAGTCCACCACTCAGAGACAGTCTCAAGTAAAAAGATGAATTTATTGGGGAAGTTCCAGACCGGTCCCAGGTTTCAGAAAAACATATAACACAGAACAGGACAGTGCACAGACTTACTTCTG
Organism: Perognathus longimembris pacificus; assembly: GCF_023159225.1. Taxonomy (NCBI): domain Eukaryota; kingdom Metazoa; phylum Chordata; class Mammalia; order Rodentia; family Heteromyidae; genus Perognathus; species Perognathus longimembris. The sequence goes on along the minus strand of NC_063188.1, from coordinate 74,632,183 downwards.
GAGGATTCCAACAAACCAATGGGGACGACAAACACAACTCGAACACGTGGCATGGCGTAGTGGCACCTGAGCTGGCCTGCCCCAAAATAGGATCAGACCAGGGGGCTGGGTCACAGGAAGTTCCCAGTTCCAAGCACTTGGCAGACAGGTTCAGTAACCTATAGGCCATATGCCTGCCCCTGTCTCTTGGGATTCAGGAACTCCCATTACCTAGGAATGGGGCTTCCCTTCTTGTAGGAATCCAGGCACCATCAAGAATTGGCATGTTGATTCAGGGGGCGTGGGGCACTATTGTTTACAGGGAGAGGGCATCTTACAGGGCCTCTGAGCAGAGGAGGCTGGGGAGATAGTGGAGATGGAGTCAGCTTCTGCCATCTTTCCCTAGCCAGATCTGACCTCCATATTACAGCTGAGACCTGAGGATCGTGGTTCAAAGCTAGCCCAAGCAGGAAATTATGTGAAACTTTTATCTCCAATTAACTACAAAAAAAAAAGCCAGAAGTGGAGCTGTCACTCAACTGGTAAAGCACTAGCCTTGACCACAAAAGCTCAGGGAGAGCACCCAGGCCCAAAGTACAAGTCTAAGGACTGGTACAAAAAAAATGTCAATACCCAGATTTTGTAGCAGCCTTTTATGAAAGCTTTAGAATAATAGTTGGTAGAGTGTTTATCTTCTTTGGGAATTTGGAATGGTTCTTTTAAGTGAATAAAATGTTGATACTGCATGAAGTTTAAATAAATTACTCTATATTAAAATATGCATTACTCTATTTCTAAAGTCTATATAAATCGTGGAGGAAAATTAAGAGTAGGCTACCTACAAACTTGCATATTGTAAATGAAAAAATCAGCTTTAAGCATATTCATGTGCCCATTCACAGAAGTAAAATTTGCCTTTCTGAGAAAAATGATAAAATAATTGTATTGTACTTAATGAACAAATGCAAATGCTGACACTAATTTGGCAAAGGATACAAAGAGAAAATTCCCCCAGGGCTGGGAATATGGCCTAGTGGTAAAGTGCTCACCTTGCATACATAAAGCCCTGGGTTGGATTCCTCAGCACCACATATATAGAAAAGGCCAGATGTGGCGCTGTGGCTCAAGTGGCAGAATGCTAGCCTTAAGCAAAAAGAAGCCAGGGACAGTGCTCTGGCCCTAAATCCAAGCCCCAGGACTGGCAAAAAAAAATTCCCCCAAGCCCAAGTGAGATCTCTCTCTCTCTCTCTCTCTCTCTCTCTCTCTCTCTCTCTCTCTCTCTCTCTCTCTCTCTCTCTCTCTCTCTCTCTCTCTCTTTCCTTCCCAGAAAGGTGCGAAAAAGTTAGCAAGCTATTCTGTTTTGTTGTTTTCCTTCAAAAAAGGTCCTCACTTTTTTGACCTGGTAAACATCAAAATAGGCTGTTATTTCTATAGCTTGTATATAATCACCTGCTCTGTGTCTAATGTGTAAAAAGTTAAAGCCCAAAGACTGGAGGCTAATACTAACTTGAGAAGCATGCTGGATCTTTTTAATAATCATTTTTCTCTAAAAGACAAAAAGGTTCATGTGCACACCAGTCCCCAAAATGCCAATAGGAAAAAAGACAGTGCTTTGGATAAGGAAAGGTGCAAAAATTCAAGAAAACTATAAATTTAAGAAACTCCCGGGCACTTGGGGCTGAAGGCCCTCCAGCTGGCCCTGCTGCCACCAACATGGAGACCTTGTACCGGGTCCCGTTCTTGGTGCTTGAATATCCCAACCTGAATCTGAAGAAGCCGCCCTGGGTGCACATGCTGTCGGCCTTGACGGTGTACGCGCTGGTAGTCGTGTCCTACTTCCTCATCACCGGAGGAATAATTTATGATGTTATTGTTGAACCTCCAAGTGTTGGCTCTATGACTGATGAACATGGACACCAGAGGCCAGTAGCCTTCTTGGCCTACAGAGTAAATGGACAGTACGTTATGGAAGGCCTCGCATCCAGCTTCCTGTTTACAATGGGAGGTTTAGGTTTCATAATCCTGGACCGATCCAATGCACCAAGTATTTCCAAACTCAACAGATTTCTCCTGCTATTCATTGGATTTGTCTGTGTCCTATTGAGCTTTTTCATGGCATGAGTATTCATGAGAATGAAACTGCCGGGCTATCTGATGGGCTAGAGTGCCTTTTGAGAAGAAATCACTGGACTCCAGACTTGCTCCTGTGAATGAAGTTTGAAAGTCTGTACCAATCCTCCATGAAATGTGGAAAGGAAGGAAGAACAGCAGGAAAAGAAGCTTGAGTGGAAACCTGGAAGCACATTAAAGCTCAGACTAGAATCTCTTGGTATCAGAGACAAGTTTATCACAGTATCTTTTTTTCTGCTGCTGACCTGTTCTGATATCCCAACCATGTTAAGTGGCATTTTCTTACTTTTTCATTTCTTAACAGAAAAAAAATACTCCACTTCTCAAACTGTAATATTGAATAAAGTGATTATTTTCTCCAAAAAAAAAAAAAAAGAAAAGAAAAAAGAAACTCCCAAGCCCATCACTGGTGGCTCACACCTGTAATCCTACTACTCAGGAGGCTCAGATCTGAGAACTGTAGTTCAAAGCCAGCCAGGGTAGAAAAGCCGGTGAGGCTCTTATCTCCAATTATCAAAAAGCCACCCGTGGCTCAAGTAGTAGAGCTCCAACCTTGAGAGGAAAAAGCTCTCAAGCCCTAAATTTAAGCCTGAGTACATACACAGATACAGATATACAGATACATGCAAATACACACACGCACGAACACACACACATACACACAGAAGAAGGAAAAAAGAAACTCCCATGGAAAATTCGCCAGGGAAAAGTGCTCTGATTACTTATCAAGAATTAGCCACAGATTGTTTTGGTTTACTTTTCCCCCCCTCTTATTTCTCTTCAATTGACATGTCCTGATGTCTGGCTCCTGGAACTAAGAGAAATGTAACATTTCTGAAGTTCTACCGGAGGAATTTGTTAATAACTATATGAACTGCAAAAAAAAAAAAAAAAAAAAGCCCACATGGTCAAAAACTACATTAACTTAATCTGTTCTCTAGTACTAACTCTATCTTTTCCATAACATTTGTTATCTACTAAAGCATATAAGTTTCTACTAACACGATAAATACATAACTTTTTTTTGTCTGCCATGGGGCTTGAATTCAGAGCCTAGGCACTGTCCCTGAGCTTTTTTTCTCAAAGCTAGTGCTCTACCACTTTAAGCCACAGCACCACTTTCAGGTTTGTTTGTTTTTTTTTGTTTGTTTCTTTGTGTGTGTGTGTGTGTGTGTGTGTGTGTGTGTGTTTGTTTGTTTTTTGCCAGTCCTGGAGCTTGAACTCAGGACCTGGGCACTATCCCTAAGCTTTATTTTTGTTCAAGGCTAGCACTGTACTATTTGAGCCATATCACCACTTCTGGCTTTTTCTGTTTACATGGTACTGAGCAATCAAACCCAGGGCTTAGTGCACGCAAGGCAAGCATTCTACCACTAAGCTACATTCTCAGCCCGCTCTTTTCAGTTTTTTTATGGTTAATTGGAGATAAGAGTATCATGGACTTTCCTACCCCAGCTCATTTAAATCCTGCATCCACAGATCTCAGCCTCTGAGTAGCTATGATTGTAGGTATGAGCCACCAGCACCCAGCAAATACATGATTTTTAGTTATGTTTTCTAATGCATCTCAAGTTTTTAGCATATTTAGTACATATAGGTGTTCAGTGAATGTTTGTCTTTATTACTATCTCAGTATTCAGAAAAGTAGAAATGAAAATGACATCTTTTCTCATATATTAGATGAAGGACATATAGGAAGTTTGAAAATACGTATAATGCCACCAGGTTAACAAGTCAGAGAGAATCTACACTACTGATAGCTTAAATATAATCTTTCCATTATCTAATGTAGTTAGTTAGAGATTGCATATTTCTACCAATTTCATTCTGTTATATTGTCCAAAGACAATTCTGCATGGTTGTCTTGTGTTCCCCTATATATCATATGTAAGTCAAGGACTTTGTTATTACCTTTTGAAGATCTTTTTTTGCCAGTCCTGGGCCTTGGACTAAGGGCATGAGCACTGTTCCTGGCTTCTTTTTTGCTCAAGGCTAGCACTCTGCCACTTGAGCCACAGTGCCACTTCTAGCCTTTTCTATATATGTGGTGCTGGGGAATTAAACCCAGGGCTTCATGTATATGAGGTGAACACTTTTTACCACTAGGCCATATTCCCAGCCCTGAAGAATGTTTAAATAAAATAGAAGGCTTTGTAAAATGTAGAAATCTACAGAGTGAAAGATGGGAATTCATTCTGCAATGTGGCAAATATAACATCTCTTTCTTGTCTAAGAAAAGAAACATTTAATGTCTCTTACAAGTCTCAAACTGAAATTTCCTTCCTAATAAAACTTGCTACATATGTATATCTCAACTATTTCTTATTACTATATGGTAAGTGGGGCTCAAGAATCTGAGTTAAGTTCTAGTATTCTGGCTATAGCTTTTAAGTGAACAATAAAGTCTTGATATGAAATTGAGGTGGTAGTTGGCACTAGCATAAATGCCAGGCTGGAACTGTACTTGCTTTTTGCTTACTCAGGTCTAACTTATGGGCTTTAAAGATATTTATTTTCTTTAAATTGTTGTATAAGCAGGCTTCAATTCAACATGTCAATTTATGAGTACAATGCATCTTAATGAGTATAACTGAGGCAATTTTACTACCAATCTGTTGGGTAACTTCTGGCCTACACCTCATTCACACATATACTACTATTTATTTTGGATTAGTGTAAGTTTTGGTTCCCTTCCAGAAAACAGTGACAGAGACATAACAATAATGAAAGTACAAGGATAAAAATAACAAAGAAAATAAGCCATTTGTCAGTGCCTCATGCATGTAATCTTAGCTACTCAGCAGTCTGAGATCCGAGGATCGTGACTGGAAGCCAGCCCAGGTAGGAAAGCCCATGAGATTCTCATCTCCAATAAACTACTCAGAAAAGCCCAGAAGTGGTGCTACGGCTTACATGGTAGAGCACTAGCCTTGAGCACGAAGAGGCTCAGAGATTGTGCCCAGGCCCTGACATCAAGCCCCAGAACTGGAAAAAAAGAAAAACAAAACAAAAACAGAATACTGGCAAATCATTAGAACTTATAAGGGTCTAGGTAAATAATGTCCATAAACAAGGTTATAAACAATGGGGCTGTCTCATGTCTCACTTCATCTTTCAGATGATCATGCTATCTTAGATACCTTGGGAAATAACTAAAGAGAAGTTACAAGTTATTTTTCTGATGGTTACTTGTTGTTTTTGCCCTTAAAGCTTTCTAAGACGAACAAATTTCTGTGTACACCATAGATGAATCATTAATTTTTATCTGTGCCCTTAATGCCTCAGATTGGGTATATAATGCTGAAAACGTTACTTATTAACAAGGAGCAGACCCAAAGAAATACAACTTCTTTTGAACAATACCTCAATACTAGAAAACACTGCTACTCCTAATACTTAACTCATGTGAGAAAATTAAAACTTTTTATCTTGCTACTCTTGGCTCTGATAAATATCTCAAGGAAGTTTTCCACTGTGTGAGACAGGTTAGCTAGAAAGCACAAAACTTAAAGTCTTAGGTGAAAAGTGTTTAGCTGTGGCTGATCAGTGAAAACTCACTACAGCTAAAACAGGTGATGTCTGCAATTAAAACTTTTTCATGTCATATTGAGTCATCTGAAAATAGTGCAAATTAAATCTGATGAGGCACAAGCAGTCACTATAATACATGGAATGAAAGGTAATTACAACCTTTTTCTAATGGTACTGACCAGCTTTTCTTCTCCTTCTCATGTTTCCACATATGTCGTATAAAGAGAAAATAATTATAGACTGAAGCCTTAGGCTCTAGTTCTCTTATGAAAATCAAATACTATAATGCATCTGAGTAGTCTGGGTAATTGGGGAAATATTGGGAAAAATTAAATTTTTATTGTTCGGTTAGATACATGCCAAGAACACTAGGCCACTAGACTTCTCAGAAGAAAAGGGATACTTTGTGAGTAAGACTGTTCAGGCCAATTTTGCACAATTAAATTGGTACCCCAAACTGGATACATATGTGAAATTGAATTTCACAGACCAAAGACTCACCCATATACAGAGAAAAGCTAGTAATATGTATAAATTCCTTTCTTACCAGTCTTCTTCTCTCCTTCTGAGTTGTCCAACACAAAGAGTATAGAATTCCAGGAGAAGGAAAGAAAATTGAAATACTTATTTAATATTAAAGGAGTCACTAGTGGTAAGAAAGATTCCTATAAAGCAGACTTGTATGCACAGTGAAAGATATGAGAGTTAAAGGCTTATAGTGGATCATTGTCACATAATTTCATTTGTTTCTCCTGTGGTTCCATCTGTTACTGAATATTAGAACTCTAAATCCATTACATAACAAGTTCTACATGAATAATTGTTTTGTACATTGACAATGCCTTTCCCATACTACTGACATCTATGCTTAAGATGTGTTTGCATTCACCACGCTTGTGGCACATTCCCTTGAGAGGTCAAGGCAGTAGAATTGTGCGTTCAAGGCCAGCCTGGATCAAGTTGGTGAGAAACTCATAAGTTTCTGAGATCACAAAAACAAAGCACAAACAAAATGCCTGGGAGTATTGCTGGCATAGTGGAACACTTTTGTAGCATACCTAAAGTCCTGGGTTCAAGCCCAAGTACCACAAAAGAAGATCTGCTTAAATTTATACAACAAGTTCCTAACAAAAAAACATTGCTTCTCAAAAATAAGTAATATTTGTATTTAATTTCATCGCACTGTAGTGGTATACAGGCTTATATTTTTTTTTAAAAAGCATGTTGGACTTTCAAGGAAACAGTACTCCCTACTCTGCCATCTGAAACAAAGCTACCACTAAATCAAGTCCTTGAATCATAAAATTTAAACTAACTGCTTTGACCTGGTTCACTGATGACTTGGATAGCTGAAACTAGCAACATCTCTCTTTGGAACTGTAAACAACAGAAACAAATTGCTAATACTCAGACTACCCGAGTCATTCATGTACATGATGATTACAGTAATATAATATTTTCTGATAAAACTATTGAAATTGAGCATGCAATACTTAAGTGTCTAGAATTCCTTACTGAATCTGCCATTATACTGGACTTGGTCATACATTTACCTTCATAATTGTAATCAAAGTTAAATGACTTTGTTTTGGTTGCTACCATATGCTAGACTGAATGAATCTTTTCATACTTAACCTATGATTGTGCAATACCACATTGCATGAAATATTGTCTCCCCCAATAGACCTTCCACATTACAATGGCTTTTTTTTCAGTCATGGGGCTTGAACTCTGGGCCTGGACACTGTCCCTGAGCAATTCAGCTCAAGGCTAGTGCTCTACCACTTGTAGCACAGCACCTCTTTCAGTTTTCTGGTGGTTAATTGGAGATGAGTCTCTTGGTCTTTCCTGCCGGGGCGCTCTTTAAACTGTGATCCTCAGATCTCAGCCTTCTAAGTAGCTAGGATTACAGGCATGAACCACCAGCACCCAGCTAGGATGGCTTTAAAAAATCTTCTTGACACCCTGGTGCCTGTGGCTCATGCCTGTACTCCCACCTACTCAAAAGATCCAAAGATGACTGTGTGAATGCAGCCTGGGCAAAAAAAAAGTCCATGAAACTCTTATCTCCAATTAACAAAAAGCCAGCAGTGTAAATATGTCTCAAGTGGTATAGTGCTAGCTTTGAGCACAAAAGCTCAGGGATAGCACCCAGGACCAGAGTTCAATCCCCTACAGGTTTTGATCTTGCCTCACCATTCATGATAATTGATAAGACCTAATGGTGCTATTATTCCAACCCAATGAACAACCTATAGATACAACATAATGGTCCCTTCAGTCATAATTTTATCCTTTGGGACCATTTACAGCTGGCAGTGGTGCATCTTGTATTACAAAAGCCAATCAACAATGGTCTAATAATGATAATATTCATTCATTCTTCATATACCCTTCAATACAGAAGCACTCATTATTTGTAAACAGCCTAATTGAGATATCATTTGCATTCTATATAATTCAGAAATTTAAAATGTATGATTTGAGCCAGGTATTGGTGGCTCATGCCTGTAATTCTAGTCATGGGTTGAAGCCAGTCTGGGCAGAAAAGTGTGTGAGACTCTTATCTCCAAATAATCAGCAAAAAACAAAAATATACTATAAGTGTAGCTGTGGCTCAAGTGATGGAGATCCAGTCTTGAGTGAAAAACCTAAAGAACAGTTCCATTTCTATTACCCAATAAATCCTTGACCCTTTAACTGTTATCCTTCTAATTTCCCCATCCCCTTCCAATCCTTCCATCCTCTAGCTATAAGAAACCACTAATTTCCTTTCTTTTTGATATTTTGAACACTTCATATAAATGGAATCTTTATAATCAGTCTTTTGTGACTGTCTTTCAAATAGCATGCTTTCAAATTTTATCCACATATAGTGGTGCATATGTGGATAAAAATGGAATTCTATGCCTCTATCAGAAAGAATGACATTGCCCAATTCATAAGAAAATGGAAGGAGTTGGAAAAATTTACACTAAGTGCAGTGAGCCAGACCCAGAGAAACATGGACTCTGGTTTCCCTCATAGTGATTAAATAATACATGTATAGGCTAGTCAGAGCAGAAGATCACAATAGCCCAATAGATATGCCCTTATGAACACATAAGATGATGCTAAGTGAAATGAACTCCACATTATGGAAACAAGTGTTATATCGTTGTTGTAATTATTTTCAACATTCCATGTGAAACTACCTTTTTTTTTGTTTCTCTTGTATTCCCTTCTGTGGGTGTATCCCTGCTATCACTGTATCTCATCTGAGTACCCTGGATACTGTATATATGTATATTAGGATTGGGAAGGGAAAGGGAATATCAAAATCGAGAGACAAAGGATAAAAATGATTCCAAAAGCAATACTTACAAAACCATTTGGTGTAAACCAACTGTACAACTCATGGAGGGTTGGGAGAGAAGGGGGGAGGTGGGGGAAAATGATGGAGGAGGTAACAAGTTGAACAAGAAATGTACTCACTGCCTTACATATGAAACTGTAACCTCTCTGTACTTTACTTTGACTATAAAGAAAAAAATACAAACCCTCAAAAATGTTTATCCAAATATGTAGCATATTACTCGTTTTTATGACTGAATAATAATCCATTATAATATATGAATATATGCATATATGTACATATATATAGCATATATATACATATGCTATAGTTTCAGGTTTCAATGTCCTTCAATGGTTCATATGTTTTTTTTTCAGCTGGGTGCTATTAGGAGGAGGTAGAAACCTTTAAGTGGTGAGGCCTACTGAGAGCTCAGATCATTGAGAATGTGCCTTCCAAGGGCATAATGGAACCCAGCCCCTTCCCCTTCCTCTTTTATGGACCCCAGTATAACATAAACAGGCTTCCACTGTGGTGTATTGGTGAGTGGCCACCCATACATTGTTGTTCTATGTCACCACAGGCCAATAACAGTGGGACCAATTAGTCATGGACTGAAGCCTTCACAATGATGGCCTAAAATAAACTTTTCCTCCTTTTAGGTTAATTTATCTCAGACATTCATTACAATTATGAAAAGGTAACAGGTTAACTAACATAGTGGACATAGAACTTTTTATTTATTCATTTAACTCTCAAGGGTTATTTTTCCTGTTCTTCATTGAGCTATCTGCTAATGAGCATGAAGGTTGATTTCATATTTTGGTTAGTGGGAATAGTGAAATGAACATAAGTGTACAGAAAACTTTATATGAAAACTTTATCTCAAACTACTTTGGGTAAATAATCAGAACTGGGGTTGCTGAACTATACTACTTTTAGGTTACTTTGAACTTCCATACAATGTTCCATAATGTTCATACTAATTTAGGTTTTAGTAGCATTGTATATAGGTTTCATTTTCTCTACATCCTCAGTATATCTTGCATCTTTTTACTAATAGCAAGTCTTAAGATTGTGAAGTAATATTTCCTTCTAGATTTTATTTACATTTTCCTAATGAAGCTTTTTTCAAAATATTGATTAGGCAACTATAATATATCCTCTCTTGAGAAATAGCTATATATTTCTTTCCCCTTTGTAATTAGATTTTCTTTTTATAGAGTTGAGCTCCTGATGTATTCTAGATATTACTCCCTTATCAGATGCATGTAGTACAAAATGTTTTCTCATCATTCTGTTGATGATCAGAAATTGTTAGTTCAATAAAGTTGTCTATTTTTTTTTTGCTATTGAAAACAATGCTTAGTGGTAAAATCAAAGGAAATAATTGCTCAAAACTATGTCAAGTAATTTTTCCTATTTTTTCTAGAAGGTTTTCTTTAGGCTTTTGCTTTTTTTTTTTTTTAGGGTGCTGGTTCTGGAGCTTGAACTCAGGGCCTGGGTGCTGTCCCTGAGCTTTTGCACTTAAGGCTGGGCACTTTACTGCTTAAGCCACACCTTCACTTACAACTTTTTTAGGTAGTTAATTGGAAATGAGAGTCTCATGGACTTTCTTGCCCTGGCTGGCTTTGAACCACGATCCTCAAATCTCAGCCTCCTGAGTAGCAAGGATTACAGGCATCAGCCATAGTGTGTTCCCAAAAAAGTTTCAAGACCTTTGTTTAAAATTTTAATCAGTTTAGAACTGTTTTTTAGCATGTGGTATCAGGTTAGGGTCCAGTTTTACTGTACATGTATGTAGGGGATGGCTATTCCTTTAAGACCTGGGGCGGCTGGCAGCTGGCCCATCCCACCTCCTCCTGGGTTCTGCCGGAAGAGAAGCCAAACCAGCCCCCGCCTCTCAGCGGTGAGCACGTGTGTCATAATGGCGCCGGAGTCCCCAGAGGCCTGGTCCTTGGGGGGCTGTGGTCTCCACCCATAGAGGAAGTTCTGTGACATCACTGTGATGGACAGTTCATTAGCCAATCGTTAATACCCAGTTAGTCCCTCCTCTTCCTGCCGCCATTACTGTTATATAAACCCCTCCCTTGACTAAAACCCTTTGGAAGCCCGTAGACCATCGCACGGCTCCCCCAGAATCTTCCTGTGGAGTGTCGTCTCTTAAACGTAAGTGGGGCTGGGGACGCGCGGGGATTTCGGCAGCTCTATCCCAGCTCAGCTTAGCCCGATTGGGACACGCTCTGCCCTCCCGCCGGCGGGAGCAGCGCGCAGAGCCGAGTGTCCCTCACAATTAAAGGCTTGACATCTCCCCAGGGGAGACGTGGCTGCATAGCCCGACAAAATTGGTGCCCAATGTGGTGCTCGAACCCACAACCCTGAGATTAAGAGTCTCATGCTCTACTGACTGAGCTATGTAGTTTTCACAGAGCCACTTATGAAATCGCTTGTTCTATTACTCCCATTGTGCATTTTTGGCATCTTTGTCAAAGCTCCATTGACAATATATTCTTTAGTTCATTCCTGGAGTCTTTATTCTGTCCATTGAATGATGAATCTATTTGTATTCCACCACTGCATTGCTTTGTTCTACATTTGAAATCTGGTAGTATGATTGATGTCCCCAGGTTTGTTCCTTTTGCTCATTATCGACTTGAATATACAGGATGTTGTCTGTTTTAGTATTGTTTTAGATAGTCTTTTTATTTATTCAAAAAATGACATTGAAATTTTGACCAAATCTCCTTTAAAATTGTAGATCATATTGGGTAGTATGGATATTTTAATGCTATCCATGCACTCTTCAATTTCATTAATGCTTTATAGTTTTCAATATGCAAATATTTCATTTCTGTAGTAAAGTTTATTTCTGAGTATGTTTGAAGCTACTGTAAATAGGAGTGTTTTTCTAATTTCTTTTTCAGAAGGAAATATTGTTCATTTTTAAGTATTAAATATTTGTTCTGTTAATTTACTATATTTTTTATTAGTCATAAGATTTCGGTAAATTATTTAAGGCTTTCTATATACAAGACTGCAACATTTCAACTTTTTTCTTTCCCATTTTAATGCCTTTTATGTCTTTTGTGTCTTTCTTCAGCCTAATTGCTCTGGTTACTACCTCTAGTACTAAATTGAAAACAAGTGCTAAGAATAAACATCCTTATGTCAATCTAAGTTTGCAAAAAAAGTTATGTATCTTTTGAATATGCTGTTAACCATGACTTTCTCATATATGGCCTTCATTGTGTTGATATCAGGTATAAATTTTGTTGATTTAATTCTCTGAGGATTTTTGGTAGTACTTAGGGGTTTGAACTTAGCACTTTACCACTTAAGTCATAATTCCAGCTATAGAGAATTTTCTTCATGAAAGGATGTTGAATTTTGTCAATTTTTCTCCTGTTAATATAATCATAGCATTTTGTATTATTAATATGGTTCTATTAATGTGGTCTGTCATAGATACAAAATTGATTCTGTGGAACTATATTTGCATCTCTAAGATAATTTCCCCTTGATGATTGTGAATAGCATTTTATTATTATTATTGAGTTCAGTTTCTATTGTCATTTTTTACTTGTGGCCATCAAATATATTGTCCTCTAGTTCTCTTTTCTTCTTCTTTTTTTGGTGTGATTTTGTTATTGGGAAAATCTTGACTCCATGAGAGGAAGGCTTTATGGCCAGACTCAGAAAAAACAAGTTACACAAGTTTTCTCATATATGCAAAATGTAGTAATGGCTTGGTTTTCAACGTGACACTATTAGGAGATGTTGAGCTAATGAGAAGACATAATTTATTGGGAATTTCCCTCAAAGGAGTTATGGGAGTCTAGTCTATTCTTTTCTCTTTGCTTCTTGTCAACCGTGGGGTGAACAGCTTGTCATGATTTGCTATCTCACCACAGGCCCAAAGCAACAAGACCAAGTGATCATGAACTAGAACCGCCAAAATTGTAAGCCAAAATAAACTTTCATTATTTATAAGTTTATTGCTTCAGATACTTGTTACAGTAACAAAGCTGACTACAATAGAAAGTTGGTACTGAGAATTAGGATAGTTTTTTTATTATATTTGAAACCATGTAGAAAACCTTTGAAATTGTTTCATAGGAAGAGGATGAAAAACTTGGAGAATCAAGAAAGATTAAACCCTAGAATGCCATAAATAGAGCTTATGGGGCAATTCTGGTAAGTACTTATAAAACAAGAATAATGACAGAAATGCCCATAGTAAAGTTATGTTCATAAGATTTTAAATGAAAATGGAGATTATTGGGACTTTAGGATAGAGGCCACTGGTACTGCAAAGAACATAGGTGCATTTTGACAGTGCCCTAAGCCTTTGTGAGGTGAAGCTTAAAGAAGATGGACTGCTTTATCTGGCAGAGGAAATTTCAAGTCATTGTTATATTGTCAGAATGTCATGAGTAAAAGTGGCTTCTTTCAATCAAATTTGTAATGTGAATAAGCATAGTGTCACTCAGCAGCAACAAAGAACAGTGTGGAAATTTTTTGGAAACTGGTAGTTTGTTCATAATAAGAGTGCATTTGTTAATTAAGTTATTTATGCAGAAAATTCAGTCCTTACAAAAATATGGTTAATATCTCTAAATGGTTTTACATGGGAGTTGCCATTCAACAAAGCAGTTTATGAACATAATTCATCTTGGTCAAGTATAGCCAAAGAGAGTGTAGCTGCTAGATTATAAGTAGCAACAACAACAACAAAAAGGCCAAATGCTTTTCACCAGGATGAAAGGAAAGATGCCTTCAGGGTATGTCAAAAACTGGACAAGACCTCACCCATTACAGATTCACAGATCTAGAAGAATAAAATTTTGCTTCAGGGATTTCTTTGGAAGAGTGTTTTGAGAAAAGTGCCTCAGGATATACTGATCACCAAAAAGGGCTTCTGAATTACCTCCCTGATATTTGTGTCACCACATGCAGCTCGTAAGATATTTAAAGGTCTCTGTAGATGTGGTTCAAGGTCTAAGTGCAGTTTGGGCTGATGGCAAATGTTGACCATGTGATACTGGTTTTGCAGGCATGCCTAATATAAGAGTCATAGAGGTTGCCTCCAAGATTTCAAAAGAAAGACTGGATAGCTAGGAAGTGCTGGAAGGGGTTTACCTCCTTTGAATCCCTGGATAGCTAGAAAGTGCTGGCAGTGGTTTAACTTCTTTGAATCCTAGAGATGTAAAAATGAAACAAATGTGACAATGGAAAACACAGAAAGTCAGAGATGCCAGAAATTTGGGAAGTCTTCCCAAAGTCACACATTGTGCAAATTCAGCCACAATGGCCACCAACAAAGCCATAAATATGGGAGCTGCAAAATCTCTTGGGAACCCACATCCTACCACACTGTGTTTAGATGCCAGTTATGGAACTATATAATTTAATATTTGCTGTGCTGGGTTTCAAGCTTGCTTTATCTGGGACCCTACCTTTTTGTTCTCATATGCACACATTTTTTTGCCAGTCCTGGGGCTTAGACTCAGGGCCTGAGCACTATCCCTGGCTTTTTCTTGTTCAAAGCTAGAATAGCACTCTACCACTTGAGCCACTGTACCACTTCTGGATTTTTCTGCTTATGTGGTGCTGAGAAATCGAACCTAGGGCTTCATGCATGCAAGGCTAGCACTTTAACATTAACACTAGGCCATATTCCCAGCCCCATCTATGCACACATTTTGAAAGCAGCTCACAAATGAGTATACCTTGAGTCTCAGGCATTTTGGAGTGCTAGAGACTCTTGGAGATTAAATTGTTGTGCGGTAAAATATGCCCTAAATCAGATATAAAACCAGTCATGAGAAAATAGAGGAGCCACATCTTGAAAGTTAGAATTTTTGAGTCTTTATTGGGACACTAGGGGTCTGCAGGTGGGACAATTACAAAAACCTGCAGCCCCTAACAGAGCATGCACCAAGGTTGGGTGGAAATCAAGCCTCAGCAAAGAATGTTATAGTTGGGTTTGGAATGTTGCTCAAAGCTTCACTTGATAAAGTCTCTGTGCTGAGATTGACACTATTGTAAGAGGATGGAAAAATTTTTAAAGGTAGGCCCCAGCCAGGAACTGAGAGCTCATGCCTATAAACATAGCTACACAGGAGGCTGAGGTCTGAAGATTGTGGTTTGAAGCCAGCTTGGGCAGGAAAGTCTGTGAGACTTTTATCTCCAATGAACTTCCAAAAAGTCAAAAGTGAGTTGTGGCTCAAGTAGTAGAGTGCTAGCCTGGAGCACAAAAAGCTCACAGCACCCCAGCATTGAGTTTGAGCCTCAAGACCATCACATAAAAAGGTAGGATCCAATGGGAGTTCTCCTGATTATTATGGGAATGCCTTCAAAGAGGATCATGGTACCCTAGTCTATAGTTTTGTCTTTCCCTCCCAGCTACTATAAGATAAGTAGATTTCTCAGTCAGGTGCTCCCTACCATGTAATAACTTGACAGACATCAAGGATAATTGATCATGAACTGCAAACTCCAAACCTGAGATCCAAAATAAATCTCTTCGTAAGCTGACTGTCTCCATTATTTTTAAACAACAATAGGAACAGATTAACACAGAATATGATTACTAAATCCACCGCCATCAAACCTCAAAAGCTGTCAAACTAAAAGTGACAGAGAAGAGATGAAATGTAAGAAGATTGCTAGATTTCTGTGGTTTTGTAAGCTGGATGTAAGTCCACTAGCCTCTTCAGCTACACTGTCATTCAATGAAGGGAAAAATGATATTGAGAGATGTTAACAAACTGAAGTTTCTGCTGTCATCACCACAGCAGCACAGGCATGAACTTGAGGGACAGGACCACTACCTCCTTGGGAAACTAAGGTTACTTTCTTTTTCTTAGAAAGTGTGGTTATTTCTCCATGACTAAGACAAGCTCCTCCAACCAGAGCCAAGTGAGTGGGTTGGTGGACGTGGATGACAGTGAGTCAATTAAGATTATTCTCCAGTGAAAAAATTGATGAAATTTACACTGTTAACTTTAGGATGTATTGTTACCAATGCCCCCCTATCCCACTTTACAATTTCTCTCTTATAGAAATAAAATATCTATTCTACACTTGTATCATTTTATTTTGTAAGAAAATTTTCTGGTTTTATGAATGTATTTTTCCTCAATATGAACCATGTCAAGTCTCATACCCATATCTCGCCTGTGCTTACTTTAGAAAAACAGTAGGCTTTGTTAAACCTCTAAAATTATTAGTTTTGCCCAGTAGTGGCATTATTGGGGTTTGAACTCAGGACCTGTGCTTGTTAAGCAAGCCCTCTATTCCCTACCTCTAGCTCTGTTTCTTCCTGGTAATTTTTTAAATAGTCTTGTTTCCTGCCTGGATATATGCCCTGGTTAAGATCTGCTTATTTCCCTGTCATCATTGAGATGATGGGCACTTGTCACTGGTTCCACCTTCCCTTCATTGAAATGGAATCAAGAGAATGTTTCTGCCACTGCACCCAACTAAAGACTGTGAATGGGCCCAGTGAACTTTTCTGCCTCAGCGGGCCTTGAACTGTGATCTATGCATTCGCAGCCTTGCAAGTACCTAACAGTACAGGCAAAAGCCACTGGTGTCTGACATGTGTTTCTATAATCAGTTTTTATCAGTCTTAGTAAAATATGAGATTTTAGAAATTCTAAAAATCATCCCTTAGCAGGTGAAAAGGAAGTCAAGAGCTCTGAGATTATCCAACACTACATGGGCCAAGGACTTGAAACTAGTTTGTTGGGCTTCTGAAGCTGAAGTAGTGTTACTGACTTTGATAAAGATCAAGAAATGGTCTCATACTCTCCCTAATTCAATGACTGAAGAAGTGAGAATAATCTCTCTTAATGTGTGCAGGATCAAAAAGTTGGTAATCTCTTGGAAATACCTGTGATTCAATCATGGTTTGCCTTGTTTTGGAGTAACTAATTTATTCATATAGTATGACAGTTTCAATGAGAGCTGTTACAATGACGCATATGTATTAGTAGGAGGAAGACAAATGAAGGATTTTTTAAAAAAATAAAGTAAATAGAGACTTCCGGGAAGACAGCGGAGGAGCAGCAGAGGCCTAGCTAAGCTCCCTCCAACATCCCAGTTTTACCACTCCTAGAAAGACAGCCCAAGTAAGTTATAACTACACGGATTCTAGACAGGAAGGAAAAATCGACTTTGCTGGCCTGAAAACACAGATTTGAGTTCCAGGCAATGTCCCACCGCCACGCCAGTGCTGGTGCCAGCACAGCACCCAACATTCAGCACACCTGGAGACCAGGAAGAAATCCTCCAGATGGCGGCAGACAGATGCGGATTGCAGACTGAGCACAGATGGGCTGAAATCGCAGAGAAAAGGAGGATATAACCATACTAAATATCTACACACCAAATACAGGAGCACCCAACTTCATCAAACAAACACTACTGACTCTCAAAACACTCATAGACCCAAACACACTGATAGTTGGAGACTTTAACACTCCACTGTCACCTCTGGACAGATCAACATGCCAAAAGCTGAACAAAGAAACCACAGAACTAAACAACTGCATACACCAACTAGACTTAACCGACATCTACAGAATATTCCATCCAGAAACACCAAAATACACATTTGTTTCAGCAGCACATGGAACATTCTCCAAACAAGCCTAGATCATATCTTAGGGCACAAAGAAAATCTGTACAGATTCAGAAGTATCAAAATCATTCCCTGCATTCTCTCAGACCACCACAGAAAATCCTACAATTCATGGAGATTAAACAACACACTACTGAAACATCAGTGGGTCATTGAAGAAATTCGAACAGAAATTCAAATGTTTATGGAATTAAACCAAGATGAGTACACAAAGTACCAGCTCCTGTGGGACACAGCAAAGGCAGTACTCAGAGGAAAATTTATATCCCTGAGCACCTACACCAACAAACTGGAGAAACAGCAACTCAACAACTTAAGGAAGCACCTTAATCTCCTCAAAAGAGAACAACAAGCCAAACCCCAAGTCAATAGATGGAAGCAAATAATTAAAATCAAATCAGAATTACATGAATTAGAGACAAAAAAAATCGAAAGAATCAACAAAACAAAGAGTTGATTCTAACAAGATAGACAGACCCCTAGCCAACCTGACCATAAAACGAAGGCAACACACCCAAATAAACAAGATCAGAGATGAAACAGGTAACATCACCACAGAAACAACCAAAATTCAGAACACAATAAGCGACTATTTTGCAAACCTTTATGCCAACAAATTCGAGAACTTGGAAAAAATGGTTTATTTCCTAGAAAAAATTGATATCCCCAAACTCCACCATGAAGATTTAAACCTTCTAAACAGACCCACATCAGGCATTGAAATAGAAATGGCAATAAGTGATCTCCCATCCAAGAAAAGCCCAGGTCCAGAAGGATTCACAGCAGAATTCTACTAGGCCTTCAAAACAGAACTCACACCAATATTTCTCAAACTCTTCAATGAAATTGAAAGAGAAAGTTCACTACCAAACACATTCTATGAAGCCAGTATAACCCTCATCCCCAAACTAGGCAGGGACTCATCACAGAGAGAGAACTATAGACCGATTTCCCTTATGAACATTGATGCAAAAATTCTCAACAAAATTCTGGCCAATCGACTTCAACAGGTCATCAAAAAGATCATACACCATGATCAAACTGGATTCATCCCAGGGATGCAAAGTTGGTTCAATATACGCAAGTCAATTAATGTAATCCAGCATATCAACCAGAGCAAGGTAATGAACCACATGGTTATATCTCTGGAATTAATTTATCTCCTCCAAATAATCTCTCAGGTTTGTCCTTTTTTGTGTGCTGGTCTTGGGGCTTGACCTCAGTCTGGGGACTATGCTAAGCTTTGTGCTCTAGGCTAGCTCTCTACCACTTGAGCTATTGCTCTACTTCTGGCGTTTTCAATGGTTAATTGGAGATAAGATACTTACAGACTTTCCTGTCTAGTTTGGCTTTGAATATAAGGCCTCAGGTCTCAGATTCCTGAGTAGCTATAATTACAAACATGAGCCACCAATGCCAGACTAGGCTTGTCTTTTAATTGTTTATTAAAATGCTTAACTCTATAACTTATGTATGCTATAGAGCATGAAAGTCTAGTATATACTCCAGAACTGGGCCCATTGTTGTACTGCTTGGGGCACTAATCAAGGACTGTTATCAGAGGCAGTGTATTTAGGAAACTTGTACAGGAAAAAATATAGTCTAACATTGTCTGGACAGTGTAGTCTAAGTTTATGGAACATGTAGTGCTTGGTAGGCCAAATCCAAAGAACATGTCAACTGTGATTAAGGTCCATCCAAGCCTTCTGGATGAGCAAGAGGTCCACTGCAACCCATTTGTCAAGAACATCCTGACCTCTTGGTGTGGGGAATCTTTTTCTGAACAGTATTCTTTAACAACAGTCAAGTACTGCAGCTTCCTCATGCTCTTTCAGCATCTTCTGAGGACAATCATAGTTGTTGTTTGCTTCCCTAGCCCAGAACAGTGTTTGAATTTACAGATAATATTATGGATTTAGATGATCAGTTAAACTTTCATTTACTCTAGGAGAAGAGACTATTCAATTTCTATTCAATGTGTTTAGTTGATTACCACAATCTGCTCATCAATATAGCAGACATCTTATAAGTGGCCATATAGAGTATTTTTTAGTTTATTCACAAGCAAGGTACCAGTGGTTATGCCTGTAATCCTAGCTACTCAGGAGGATGAGATCTGAGGGTGGTGGTTCAAAGCCAGCCCACGCAGAAAAGTCTACACACACTCCTTAGGAGCATACTTGCTTTATTCAAATTTCATCTCCACAAGAAGATTTTCTTATGAGCTACTTCAGGATTCACCAGTAGCCAAAATAAACAGTCAAAACACTAGCCATATCACATGAGTTAGTGGGACTGTACTTCGGTTGAGGTGATCTTGACAAGAAATTGCGCTTATTATTCAGAGCATCCTTTATAGCCCTTAGTAAAAGACAGATATCTCTCAAAGGCACATACAGCTGCTCCGCATTCCAGTACCACTGAGTTTAACTAGTAGTAGTTATCACCAAACCTGAACAATACATGGTTCAAGAATATGTACATCTGGGCACTCCGTAAGTATAACAGCT
Source organism: Perognathus longimembris pacificus (assembly GCF_023159225.1). Taxonomy (NCBI): domain Eukaryota; kingdom Metazoa; phylum Chordata; class Mammalia; order Rodentia; family Heteromyidae; genus Perognathus; species Perognathus longimembris. The sequence continues at coordinate 74,612,052 of NC_063188.1, read as the reverse complement.
TATTTGACAATATGACTAGAAAGCAGAAGAATGCTACTGAGGCTTGTTGTGTGCATGTGCCAGTCCTGGGGCTTGAACTCAGTGACTGGGTGCTGTCCCTGAGCTTGTTTTGCTCAAGACTAGCACTCTACCCCTTAAGACACAGCTCTGCTTCTGGCTTTTTGGTATTTAATTGGAATTGAGTTTCAAGGTCTTTCCTTCCTGGACTGGCTTTGATCCTTGATCCTCAGATTTCAATCTCCTTGCACTGCTTGAATTACAAATGTGAGCCACTGGCTCTAGCTACTACTGAAGCTTTTTCTCATGGAGTTGCAAGACTCCACTACAACTGAATTTTACTGACTGATTTTTCTGTATATTCATATTTGTATTTTTTTCCTAGAGTCTGGGAACTTTTTAGTAATTCCTTCTCTAAAGATGTTTTACTCCTTTTTGCATTCTAAAATCCTGATTGATCCTCACTAACACAGATATTTGCTCTTTTAATATTGTCTCAAAGTTTCTCACCATTCATTTTCATTCTTTTGTACTTTTTCTCCTCTGGCTATGAGGCTCCTTTTTTGAGAAATAGTTCCTCTTTACTGAAGAAACACAATTTGCATTTATATTGTCTAGATTTTCTTATAGTTTTATTTTAAAAAGTAACAGGAAACAGAGATGGAGCCATGGAATAGTATAGTAGGTTATTTGATACTTTGAATATATTACATTTCATGGATATAGATTGCACAGAAATTTTATTGTTTTCAAATCAAAAGTCCATATTCCATTAAATTAGAAAAAATAATTCAAAGGACTTATAATTTGAGATGATTTTTTTACTTTCAGCATTTTTTTTATTTATTTATTCTTTCAGATCCAAGACCTAGACTTAAATTCAATATCTGATGCTTTTGTTCACTAGCTAGTGCTCTACCAACTGAGCCACACTTCCAATCCCCTTATTTCAATTTTTTATTAGCATCAATTAGGTATAGAAGGAGTTTCATAATAATATATGCATCCATATATAAGTATATATACATGTGTGTATAATGTAGTATGCATGTGTATACATGCACCCACACACATACAATAAACCTTGATCAGACTTACTTCCCGTGTCACTCTCCCTCATCCTCCTCTACTTCCCAAATCCATCCAATTAGGCTTCATTGTTCCATTTTTACACATGTGCATAAACTATATTGACTGTTGGGAAAATGGAGGAGAATGGAAAAGGAATAGGCTGGACTCGATCATCAACAGGCAAGGACTGTTGACCTTCCTGTGGGATTGGAGGTTGTGCCAGGGGGTGAATTTGGGACCAGGCTTATATGGGGTCTGAGCAAGGAGGTAGAGGTTATTGAAAGCGCCACTAGGTCAAGGAAGTTGGGCTTTTCCATTTGGCCCACAAAGGGTTGTTTACAGCTGGGCTTAGGTGAAATGTCCTGCCTGCATATCAAAGCAGGTTCACATAGTGAGGTTCTGCCTGGTGTCTGTATGGGCCTGAGGCAATAGGGTGGGGGTCAATCCTTCATATTTCATCTTTGGATACATAGAATGGGCCTAGAGGGGAGAGGCAAGTCCTTCACTGACCTTATTTGCTCTCCCAAACCCTCTTTATTCATGCTCCTCCCTCCCGTTCTACCTGTTTTACTTTCCTGTCATTCAAGTTTTTGGTATGTGCTAATTGTTCACATGAGTTTCACCATGTATATACAGATTAACTCTCTCACTCTTACTTGCTCCATTCCCACTACCGCTTATTATTCATCAGCTTTCAATGAGGTTAGTGATCTCATATTTTAGTGACATGGAATACTGGTACAATAAATCTGGGCCTCTAGGAATCACTTGATGTGATTATTTCATTACCTATAGACTTATGCAGAAATGAGGCATGTGGATTAGACAAGAGTTCTATTTTTAGTTTTCTGGAGAACCTCCATGCTATTTTACATAGTGCCCATAGCAATTTATATTCTCACCATCATTGAATAAGAGTTTATTTGTCTCCACAACTTTATCATAACTTTTTTTGTAATCATTATTTGAAAGGGGTGAAATGAAATGGTAGCTCATTGTAACTTTTATTTGTATTTCCCTAATGGCTAATAATATTGAGCATTTTTCATATACTTGTCGATTTGTATTACTTAATAGACGTTTCTATTCAAATCAATTGCCACTTTTCAAAAATTGCATTATTTTTATGGTTTTGGTGCTGAGGTTTGAATACTGGGACTTGTACTTGCTACCACTTGAGTCACACTAACAGACTGTATTACTTGCTTCCTAATTGTTCACATTTTCTAGTACTTCATATATTCTGGGTATTAACTCTCTTTTGGATGAATAATTGGCACATACTTTCTCCTGTTATACATATGGGCTTTTCATTATGCTCACTATATGCTTTGATATAAGAAGATTTTTAGTTTCATGTAAACCTATCTTTGCTTATTTTTAACTCTGTATTTTAAAGTCATATCCAGAAAATGAGAGTCTTGAAATGTTCCCTTTTTTTTGAGTAGTTTCTGAGTTTCAAATCTTTTTATTTTCTTATATCTAAGTTTTTGTCCCATTTTGATTTGATTCTTTTTTTTTTTTTGCCTGTCCTGGGCCTTGGACTCAGGGCCTGAGCACTGTCCCTGGTTTCTTTTTGCTCAAGGCTAGCACTCTGCCACTTGAGCCATAGTGCTACTTCTGTCCATTTTCTATATATGTGGTGCTGGGGAATTGAACCCAGGGCTTCATGTATAGGAGGCAAGCACACTTGCCACTAGGCCATATTCCCAGCCCATGATTTGATTCTTATACAGAGTGAGAGATAATTGTCAAATTTCAATTCTGTACAAATGGATATTCAGTTTTCACAGCACCATTTTTTCAGGAGGCTATCTATCTCTAATATATATATTATATTATATTATATATATATTTGTGGTATCTTTCTTAAGAACTATTGGCAGTAAAATGTATGGGTTTATTTATGGGATTCCTGCCCCTTTCCACTGGTCCATGTGTCTATTTTTATGAAAACATCAATGCTGTTTTCATTACTATGACTCAACAGCTATTTTTATTCCTCTGGCTATGCTATTTTTCTTTCTTATTGTAAGAATGCTTTGGCTATTCAATATCTTGTGTTTTGTTATGAATTTGAGGTTTCTTCTATTTCTGTGAAGAATGGCATTAGTATTTTGGTGGTGATTTCATTAAATTTGTAGATGCTTTTGGATAGAATGGCCAATTAAACAATACTAGTTCTTCCAATGCATGAAAATTAGGTGGTTTATTTCACCTATTAAGGCCTTTTCAATTTCTTTCTTCATTTTTTAAAAAATTATTTTAATTGTAGAGGTCTTTTTTTTCCTTAGTTTATTATTCCTGTGTGTGTATATGTATGTGTGTGTGTGTGTGTGTGTGTGAGAGAGAGAGAGAGAGAGAGAGAGAGAGAGAGAGAAGATAGCGAAAGGAAAAAAGCAAGAAAGAGAGAGAAAAGAAAGGAAGAAAGAAAGAGGGAGGGAGGAAGGGAAGGAGGAAGGAAGGAAGGAAGGAAGGAAGGAAGGAAGGAAGGAAGGAAGGAAGGAAGGAAGGAAGGAAGGAAGGAAGGAAGGAAGGAAGGGAAAGAGTGTACTGGGGCTTGAACTTAGGACCAGCTCACTCTCTCTCTTAGGTCTCATAGCTTTAGGCTACTGTTCTACCACGTTAGCCTCACTTCCACTTCTGGCATTTTGGTAGTTCATTGAAGGTAAGTCTCATGAACATTTTTGGATCAAGCCATGATCCTCAGATTTCAGCTTTCTGAACGACAAGGCCTTCAGTGCCAGGTTTTTTATTTTGAATTTTTTGTGAGTATTATGAATGGAATTGCTTTTTCCATAAATTTGTCACTGTATAGAAAAACTAATTAATATTGCTTATTGATGTTATATTTTCTATTTGCTAAATTCATTTTTCAGTTCTAGTATTTGGCTGGAGCCTTTGCTTTTTGTTAATATACAGGATTGCATCAGCTGAAAATTAAGCTAGTTTGACTTCCATTGTCAAATTTACATGACTTTTGTTTATTTTTCCTTATTGCTCTAGCTCAAACATGCCATACTAATTGAATAAGAGAAGTGAGTTTTACACCCTTGTCTTGTTCCTTAGTTTGAGGAAAATGCTTTCAGTTCTTCCCAATTCAGTACTAGAGTGGCTGAGCATTTTTGATATACAGTGTTTTCATTTTGAGAGTTTATCCGTTTATGTAAAATAGTGTCAGAAATTTAAATATGAATGTATGTGAAATTTTACCAAATGATTTTCTTGCAACAGTTGACATAGTCTTCCAAGGTTTATTCTACTAGTGTGATACATTACATTTAATGAGTTGTAAATGTTTGAATCTCTGGAATGAAACCAAATCAATTCTGTTGTATGATCTTTTTATAGGGTGCAGAATTACGTTTGTTGGTGTTTTGTTAAGGACTTTTGCATCTATGTTATTCAAGATATAATTCTGAGAATAGGAGACTAGAGCATAATGATTATATAATTTTTTGCTACATCCCCTAATTTTTTTCTCTCTTGCCCACATTATCACAACTTTCCTTGTTTTTCTACCTGAGGATATGATCCCAAGACCAGGGCTTCTTTTTCACTTGTCATAGCAGGAATGACTTCTGACATGGTCTAAAATGTGAGTTCCAAAAATTATATGTCAAAGACCTAATTTCCATGACCTTAATATATTGTTATATCTGGAAAAAGAATTTTTAAAGCAGTAATTAAGGTTAAATTAGTTCATTGAGTTGGTACTAAGACAATATGATTTGTGTCCTTAAGAGAAGAAAAGATTAAGACATGTGTACTTATACAAGAATATACACATAAAGTTACAAGGAGAAGATAGATATTTATAAGCTAAGGAAAGTTGTAGGCCTCAAAAGAAATCAATCTTGCTAATAAGTTGATATCAGATTTTAACCTAAATAATTTTGAGGAGATAAATTTCTGTTATTTAAGCCACTCAGGCTGTCCTATTTTGTTACAGAAGCCCTATCTAATTTGTCAAATTCACAAGCAATAGATTCTAACTATACTTTCAACCTTCATTTAAAAATAATAAAAAATTAATATAATAGATGGTACTTTAATACCATTTGCATAATTAAAGTTGACAACAAATACAGTATTAACTAATTTTGAAGATATACATTTAGGCTTATGCAACCTTACCTAACTTGTACAAATCTAATTTAAATGAGAGTGGATTGATATTTGTTAAATAAATATTGTTCCTGTCAATTGGGAAAGGCACACTAACTGAAGCTAATATATCATCCAAACAAGTAAGTGTTTGGGTAAAAATAAACAATAAGTGGTAAGAAGGATAGATAGTAGTTGTTGGCAAAGGAAAGAATAAATCAATTAAGCAGTAGTGACAATTCGATTGATGTTGAAAGTGAAACTCAAAGCAACCAAATAGTATTATCTCTTAGCAAATTTATATCAAAAGCCTAGAAGGATTAAATAATACGCTTATCAAGACTGCTCCTTCTTTGGTAGTTTGACAAAGCTTAATGGAGCCTTTGAGTTTTAAGTAAAATAGCTCAGATATATATTGCCATATGATATGGTAAGTACTGAACATTAATGCAGAGAAAAAATTTAGTAATGTAATGTCTTTTAATTTTCATATTTTATCTAATATAAATGATATAGTTTGAGAAGGAATATATGGGAACTGCTCCCTTCTGGGCCATAAACTTTATGGTTTACGACTTTTGGCAGACAGGTCATTGTGTAACTGTAAATTTTGAGGATTGAATACTTAGAAATATTCCTTGTTGTAATGAAAAATATTGTAAGAACATTTCCAACATGCCACAGCCTACTATACACAAATAAATCTCAACCTTGTTTTTTGTTTTTAGAAAGCTTTTCTCTAAATGGGAAGAAAGTAATGTGATCCTAGTCAGCTTAAAGCAGGATACATCATGTGGTGGGCCAAAATTCCCATGAGACTAGTTCCACCTTGAGGCAAGGAAAGACATTACAGATCTTATGGCATACACTAATTAAATTATATCTTACTGTGACCACTACTATTTAATTGAAGCCAAGTAGCTCACTGACAGAAAAATAAGTTACAAACGTTAAAAGAAGAATATTAACCCTCTGTTGTAGTGTTACAATTGGAGACAGGAAGATAAAGTGATGAGGTCTTTTAAGATGGCTGAATAACAAGTCGCAGATGGCTTACACCTGTAATCCTAGCTACTCAGGAGGCTGAGAACTGAGTGTCACAGTTCCAAGCCAGCTTGTGCAGGAACATCTGTGAGGCTCTTATCTCCAATAAACCACCAAAAAGCCAGAAGTGAAGCTGTGGTTGAAGTGTTAGAGCACTAGCCATAAGGGAAAATACGCTATGGATAGTGCTCCAGCTCTGAGTTCAAGCCCAAGGACTGACACCATAAAAAAAGATGAATAGATTACTGAATAGATAAAATGTTACAACTGAATCTTCCTTCGTATAACTAACTCCATGAGTGAAAGGAATCAGGGTAACAAATAAAAGACTATTCTAAAGAAAAGATAGGCATCATAAATCATGAATTAAGTGAAAAGACAACTGAATCCTATGGAGGAATAGATAGACCACCTAGTGAGAAATAGGAAACATCCCATAGCACTGACCCCACTAGTTCTCTAAGGGGAAAGGTAGCCAAATTGACAGGGTAAGCAAGGCAGGTTTGACAACACACTGGCAATCCTAACTACAGGACAAACCACCAGCCCTTGTAAGTTTAAATTCAGTGTATGACTATACTGTGACAATCTTCCTTCCCCCATGACAAACTAATATTGAGAAAGAAATCCATTTTGTTGCTCCCCATATCTCAGAAAACTATGTCTGGGTGCCATCTTGACAGAGAGTTTATTATCTAAGACTGAGCTACTCTAGGGGCTTGACTACAAGGAATAAATGCCCATCTGTCTAGAAGTCTGAGATACCTAATGACATACACAGTGAAATACAACCAGGAGACATAGTTATGTTATAAGAGGGGCAAGGGTGGACTTGGACCCACTGACAAGCCTAGGACTTAGGAAGGTTAAGAAAAGCATAGATATTGGTAGTTCTGGACACTATTGAAGAATGAGCCCCATCACCTGTGTATGACCAAGAGACTGAGAGATCCAAGCCATAGTCAAATGATTGCTCAACATCTGTGGATGCATCCATGGCAAATGTGATAGCTATTAGATGGGACTGAGAGCTCTCAGATCTCTTAGCCCAAGTCCAATGGGTTACTCTTTCCCCAGTTGCCTTCTTCTTGCAGAGTGATTTATTGTTGGGCAGATTCAGAAAGCTCTATTACAATGAAATCTAATGCCAGATTTCCCTAGACCTCCCCCCAAAGTGAACATCTCAAGGCTCTGTTTGCTTGTCCCACTCTCCAATAGACTCTGAGGAAATCTTGAGGTTTGGACATTTGTCACCCATGTATGCACAGAGATCTTGGTGAAAGGAAGGTGCCTAGCCAACAGCTATAGTTCTTAGGGAGAACGGCAGCTCTAGGTACAAAAGGGAATCTAAAGTGAATGCAACCTTAATGCTAACCTTTGACTACGCTGTTTTCAGCCCCCACACAACTCAAAAACAACTCTAACTTGAAACACTTGTGGTTGTTATAGTGGCTTATTATTCCCTCTATGAGTGGCACTAGATTGATCTTTTAAGAAAATACCTCTAAGAAGTTAAGGAATAAAATGCCCTTTTGAAAGGGCATAGAAGGTTCAAAGAAACAACTGAATGAAGCAAGGAAGTCATGAGTTGGATGAGAAAGTCGCCAACACAGATTAGTAATTCAGGAAGGATATGGGAATTGGGGGGGATGAGAAATATGAGAGGAAGCAAAATTACAGATTAGAGGTATCCACTAATTTTATTGCATGAATGAGAAAAAAATCAAGCAACACTGGTGCTACTAGATTCTGAAGATAGGGGAAAACAGTATCAGGTACCATAAAAAGTTACCAGAGAGGCAGGAGACCACAGAAAAACAGAGGGGAGGGGGGAAACAAACAACACCAAACAAAGAAACTAAAATAGCAAAAAGTTCCGATCAGACCTTACTGTTCCCAGAAGGGAAATGAAAGAAAGAAAGAAAAAACCACCCTCCATTACAAGATAAAATAGATGGACCTGACAACAAACTGCCATTTCAAACTGCACAATAAGTTCACAACCCCAGTCCTCAAATCCACATTGGGGATCTGTAAGACAGTAATAGCTCTGGTGTAGAATGCTAACCTTGTTGAAGAAAGACATTCTATAACTTCCACCTTAACTCAGAGGGCAACCAAAACAATCCATGTTGAGAGAGAGCCTGTTATTTGGAGCTGGAATACTCTGAGGGGGGTGGAGTGTGCTGAAAATCAAGAAACAGGCTCACAGAGTGTTGGAACATCATGTCAACTTTTGGGTGAACAACATCTTTGAGTAGTGGTCAAAGGTATGGAGGCTGAGCCATGAGATATGAGGAACCATTCAGGCAACATAGGATATCAGAAACTTAGGCATCTGCAACTCCCAGGCCACAGGCTGTATGTGGGTAATCACACTGCTGCAGCTTGGGTATAAGATAAAGGGAAGTAATTGCTTATATCCATGCTTATCTAGGTTTCCACAAGGGCAGCAACTACCTAGGCTCCTACACACTAGGAAGAATTGAATTTACTGAAGCCCCCATCTGCTGGAAAGAGCATAGCCCACCTATTTTCCCATCCTCTGAGAATACTTTCAGCTACCTAAGTCCCACAAGGACCCCCCCCCTCCCCCGCATCCAACCTGCCAGGGAAATGCTTGGTGGAAACTGTGTAAGACTGGGGGTGATAAGGACCCAAACCCCAGAAATCATCACAGGAGGAGATTATAATCAGATCTCCAAACCCATAGCCACTAAACTGGAAAGCAGGTAACAGTGAACTTCACTCTAGACTCCAATCTGAAGACTGCCACCTTCTGGTTCTAAATGTAGAGATAATTAAAAGCTAAGACATTTGAGTGATCTTAATATGTAAACATTACATTAGACGCTGCTAATGCCATCCATAGCATGTACAACCAAGAATCTCTTCTGGCAGTTTTGGATTCAGAGTCCAAATTCACAACTATGTGGACTTGAACATATTTTGGTAAAGCCCTCTACTTTTCCTTTTATTAAATGAGGACAAAATTAGAACTTATAAGTATGTACCTGAGGTTGAGTTGTTTATCTCAAAAATATATTGAAGTTCTAGCCCTTGGGGTCACTGGATTAGAAAAAAGAGACAATTTAAGGAATTGAACAGTTATATTATTCAGCACTTAAAAATTGTAAACTTCCCAGCCTGTCCAGATAGCATGCTCTTGAAACAGGGCTAAAGGTTGGTCTGGCCACATATTTGCTAAGGTTTTTAGGCCTGGGATTTATGAATTCACTCAACCATTTCAGCAAAAGCCAGAAACAGATATGAAATTTAACTATGAAGGATATGAAGAGAATCTTCATGTCTAATGGTGTGAATTTCCTTAAAACTACAGAAAATTAGCACTTTTTTCAGAGTCTTATGACTTCAGAAATCATGCCAGACAGACTGGCAAGTGGATGAGATTGAGAGAAAAGTCATACGGTTTATATTCCAGAAAGTATGGGCCTACTTATGTGTAAGAATAACAGCAAGGCTCCCCAGCAGAGCCAAAAATAGTGCACTAAACCATAGGGGATTATTCTATGATCTTGGAATTCAAAAGAATTCTCATAGCCAGGCACTGGTGGCTCATGCCTGTAATCCTAGCTACTCAGGAGGCTGAGATCTGGGGATAGCAGTTTAAAGCCAGCACAGGCAGGAAAGTCCGTGAGACTCCTGTCTCCAAAAAAACCACCAAAAACCCAGAAATGGCACTGTGGCTCAAGTGGTAGAGCACTAGTCTTGAGCTGCAGAGCTCAGGGACAGTGCCCAGGCCCAGAGTTCAAGCCCCATGACCGACCAAAAAAAAATTCTCACTACTAGTTTCAGATTTCTTTGAAGTGATTCTTTGTTTCTTCCAAGTTATCGTTTTTTTCAATTGTGAATGACTTTGCTTTTACGATCCTTTCCTTATCCTATTCCATCATTGCATACTTTTATCATTTAGCTTGCTTTTGAGGTTCCACAGTACACAAATGGAGACAGGTTTTGCCACAGGATAATTAATACCCAATGGCCTTAACCTAAATGATAAAGACAATTTAGACAGTGAAATTTAAGAACTTCTTAGCTGGGTGCTTATGTCTCATGCCTGTAATCCTAGCTACTCAGGAAGCTGAGATCTGAGGATTACAGTTCAAATGCACCTTGGTCAGGAAAGTCCATGAAACTTTTATCTCCAATTAAACACCAAAAAGCCAGAAATGTGCTAGTCTTCAGCAAAGAAGAGAGTGCTAGTCTTGAGCAAAAAAAGTTCAAGGAGAGCAATTAGGCCGTGAGTTCAAACAGCTGCAGGACCTGAATAAAACAAAAAACCTTTTAAAAAACAAAAAAAAAATACTTCTCAAACATTAAATTTAGGTATTTTGGACTTAGAATTGATTCTGGAATAGATTAACTGTAGTCAGGATGTTAAGATGGACTGAATGAATTTTATATGTGAATAAACAATGAGATATTTGGGAGGGTTGTGATTAGAAGGCATGGTTATGAGCTAAATTGTTCAGACCAAAAGCTACACCAATGAAATAATGTTTTCCAAGCCCTGAAAGAAAACATCAACCAAACTAGATTGCTATATTTAGCAAAGCTTCCTTTCATAAAGAAAAAAAAAAAAACCTTGGCACCAGTGGCTCATACCTGTAATCCTAGCTTCTCAGGAGGCTGAAATCTGAGGATCACAGTTCAAAGCCAGCCTGGGTAGGAAAGTCTGTGAAACTCTTATCTCCAATTTGCCACCAAACAGTCTGAAGTGGAGCTGTGGCTCAAGGAATACAGTGCTAGCCTGGACCAAAAATACTCAGGGATAGGGCTCAGGCCCTGAGTTCAAGCCCTATGAGTACCACTACCATCAACAACAAAAGTTCCCTTCCATGACAAACAAAAACAGAAGAGAAAATATTGGATTAGAAAAGCCTGGTGTTTTGACTCCATGAATGAGAAAAGTTAGGGTAACAAACGAGATGATGCTGAAGAAAGGAATGTCATTAAGAATAACAGAAGAAGTAGAAGAGAGTAGAAAGTCACACAGAAAAGGAGACAACAGAGAAAATCAGAAAACCATTATGTATCCTGACATTGGTCCCTAGAGGATGGGGAGGAGATGCAACTGAAGACTCTATCACAATCCCAAATGGCCCTGGTGACAAAGTAAACATTTCAGCTTCCAAATAAGACCATACCTCTTTCAAAACTTACAGTGTGGTGAGGGAAAAACTTGGGAGAAAATGAGGGAGGAGGTGACACTGTTCAAAACAAAATGTACTCATTACATTTACTTATGTAACTGTAACCCTTCTGGATATCACCTTCAAAATAATGTTTTAATTAAAAAGTAGTTTAGGAAAAATATAAAACAAAATAAACACAGATAGTGGTTTGGTGAGACAATGACTGGACCTGTATGAAAGGTTAACTTTGGTGAAGAAAGAAATTCTGTAGGTCCCCTCATCTTTGAAATAAATCAAAATGCAATCTTGAAAGAAGGCCTATTGATTGAGACTGACTTACATTGGAGGCTTAAAAATAAGAGACAATCATTTCAGAGAGTGTTGGGACACAATGCCATAGTATCTGAGTAGAAGACATCCACAAAGATAGTTACAAAGAGAGGCTTTGATATAGTTCCAAAGAGAAGTGCACATAATGGAGAGCTTTGGTAGGAAAGGACACAATTGTCAGCTACTTTGATATCCTAGGAAAGGAGCAAGTCTCGCGGCCTCAAGGTTGCAACAGAAACAAACACTAAGCCTTTGGATGGCACACTATTTGTTCTTCAAGGCCTACCTCCTAGTTGTGTGTGTTGGCTGGTAGATAAGACTAAAAACCTTGGCTTCTCTTCAACAAAAAGGTGAACTGCAATGCAGTAGCTAAAAGCCCTAAAGCCCAGCTTTGGGATCTGTATTCCTCTCATGTCTTTGCTGCATGTCTTTGAGGGCCATACAGCACACATTTGGTGAACCACATGACTTCCATGGCCTCCTTCACATCCCATGTATAGGGTCTGTAAACACTGAGACCCACCTC